>NC_068326.1:38749723-39052107 GCF_000147395.1 Oryza glaberrima | reverse complement strand
GCGATAGACTTTAAACATAGTTTGATCATTCACCATATATTCAAAAGGCAAAAAAGCTAGTATGTAATTTATTTTGTTGTGATTTGTTTTATTCGTAAGTGTGCATGACTTGCACTTTAAAATATTTACACTAACTTTAAAATAAGATGAATGATCGAACATCATATCTAAACTCTAAAGTTAATTGCGTTAAATATTTATGATGAGAGAGCAATCTGAAATGCTATGTGGGCATAGCATAATATGAAGTATTGTGTATATAACATAATTATGAAATGTGTGGGTATAACATAATTGTGAAATGTGTGGGTATAACATAATTTCAGAATTTCCGCTGTCAAAAAATATTTGTGTGTGTAACATTTTCTGCTCAGCTGAGGCTGCTGTGTGAATGTGAACAGAATCAGCGATGCTGATTTACATCTCTACACCAGAGCTAATTGAAAACGACATCGAGCCAATAACATCAACATTTAACAGAGCGATATATATCTCCAATGAAAAATGTGTCTTTATTTAAAAGGGAGCAGTTACTGCCTCATTACATCACTCTTTTAAATAGATACAAAGACACATATTTACTCCCACATAAAGGGATGAAAATCCCTAAAAAAGAAGAGAATTTGAGCAGGAAGCTCCAGAATAAATAAAAAATATCAATGAGAAGATTGCATCTTGGAGACCAGGAAAAATGAAGATTCCTCTTGTCCCAACAGCTGAGAAGATTGCTCTCACTCCTAATATCACCAGCACCTACATTTTTGTCATTCAGGGCTGCTTCTGAAAATTGGTTTTAACTTTTCATTTGTACCAAAGATAAATGTTATAAATTATTGGATTTTGGTGGCAATGCTGAAAATGTTGCCATTAAGCCCTACACTTGCCCAGGGTCCTTAATGCTGGGCAGGTAACAAAACTAGGACTAAGTTAGACAAAATGATGAGTTGGGTACTCATGCTCATATCCATTGTAATCATAATATAGCTTCTCACCACAAGCTATATCACGGCAGGCAACCAACAAGACATGGCTCTCACCATCTATGTCATACCGGACACATTTAATATTCTTCTTCTTTTTGCCATCCCTGCAAAGATTTAACATTTTCAAATTTAGGAACGATAGCAGTCTTTCCAACATCAAGCATAGAGTCAATCTTCCTATATTTGAGAACAGAGTATTTTATTGAAGGAATGCAGAAATAAAGATGGTTTGACATGTCAGACAGACGCCTAATTATGTACTTATGCAATTATAAGAATTTAAATGCAACTACTTGATGCCTTAGAATATGTGGCGTCAACATTTCTAAAGTTTGTCCATTAGTATGCTTAAAACTATGATTTATTACGAAAAATGTTTTCAGAATATTATAGTTTTATTATCATATCTCAAGTTAATGCAATAAACAGTGATGGTCAAAGTTGCATCTTGAAGGCCACAAAATGTAAAAAACATAAGGTAAAAAAGAACGAAGATTATACTTACAGAGTGTGATTATTAATGCCATTAATGAAACGGGAAATGTTTCCACGCTTATCAGGACAAATAACCAGCCTTTTGGAAGGATCTTCTGTCAAAAGAAGAGTCATTATACTGTCACCATCATCATTTGCTCTGTTTTCCAAAAAATCAACATCTCCAGTATATTCGGCGATGAAGGTCATATCTTTAATATCAGCATCGGCCTGCACTGTGAACCTGAAAATTATCATGGATTAGTCTAATTATGTATACTGATACTGCAAAGCTAAATATATCTGATCATAGTTTAGAAAGTACCCTTCGCGTGAATCAAACACCACAAGAAGGGGAGGGCATTCTCCCCTTTTTTGCATGGTTCTGCAAAGTTCTATGGTTTCCTTATCCTCTTTTGGAAGAATCTAGAAATTGAAGAGTGTATCATTATCTACCAAAGGGCCAACAAAATAAAATTGTTTGCATTAAACGACTTGCTAACCTGCATGCCACCTTCTTCCAGTGTAGCTTGATTACACGATCTCCCAGCCATACCAGGCATGTAAGTCAGCTCATTACTGAACTTCATCTTCGAAGATGTCATAGCAGTGGCTAGAGAAGCCATTTGTTTGAGCCTTTGAACTTTATCTTCAGTTGGGACATATGGCAGTATCCTCCTCCTCTTCTTGTGCATAACAAGGGAACGCTTTCTTCGCTTCTTAACATCTACACAAGTATAAAGTAAATTAGCTATGTTAAGTCAACTGCTTGACACAATTGAACAACTAAGTCTTGCGGTCAAACTGTCAGCCATCTTGCAAACATTGGATCAATCTTCAAGAGTTTAATTGGTACAATATATGATAGGCACGGAAATTTCACAAGAACTTAATTTCAATGAATATTCAACCATGGAAAACAAGAGCATCCAAAGAATGGTTTTTGCCAAGTTTCTTGAAAAATATTTATATCTATATTATGAATTTCTGATATCTGAACCAAGAGCATGTTCGAGAAGTGGTGCAACATACTTAAAACTCTTCCATTCGAATACCTCAGTGACAATGTTTCTATTACAACCAAGTATGTTTAAATAATTTCTGGTATGCAAGTATACTTTGTTGTTATGTCTATCACATTAACTAGCAAACATGTGCTATTTTCTTTATTCAGCAAAAGTGTAGCTAACATAAGCTAATGAACTGCTCTGGAATAACGCTACAGCTTTGTAAAGCTTGTACAAACATATTCACAAAGCAGTGATAATAAGACCGATGCTTGTATGGATCATTATGGCAACATGGGAGCTATTTTATGGCTAACTGAATGCAGAGCGGATCATAAAAATACTAGCAGCATTGATGGAAGTTGGTCAATCCGTATAGTTTGACCGATCAATAAAGCAGTAAATTACATGATCTTTGTGGCAATCACACATTTCTATTTCTATTATGAATGTGTGCACCATTATAACATCAAGTAAATGTTTGTGCAATATAATTGTCCCGCCTATTACAGTGGGGAAAGCGTAAGGCAAAACAACACTAGAATTGACCTACATTACGCATAAAAATATAGGTTGCATAATAACAAAATCTCTGCTACTAATCGCTCCTATCAGGTACACCCTCCGTCACGAAAAGAATCAACTTCTAGCTGATACATAGCCAGAAGTTGATTTGTCTTGGGACAGAGGGAGTACGTCATACTGATAACCAAAGATAATTAGCAGTAGTGCGGTATGCTTATCATGTGTCTATTTCTCATCACCACTACAAAAGCTTAGGCCACACGGATATATGATGGAATCCAATCCATAAGCCTCACCACTGTATCAGCAATAAGGCACCCCACACAATCAAAATGGTCTCACAATTCAGACTTGTACAATGGAACACTTTTCATGACCTCTCCCAATTGCAAAGTTACATGTTCTTATTGCTACTACGAATGCATGCACCATTGTTACATGAATTAAATGCTTGTTCAATACAACTTTCCCACCTATTTACAACAAGGAAAGCTTTCCCGCGTATTTCCAGTGGTAACATAAGTGAGCATTTCATATTGGAAGGTCGCAACATTGTCTATTCCCGCCTATGCAGCCCAAACAACTCTAGAGTTAACATACATTGCACACAGAAATATAAATTGCACACTAACAGAATCTATACAACTGCACGCTTCTATTGGATACACCCTCCATCCCAAAAAGAATCAATTTCTAGGAATGAATCTGGACTAGCCCGGATTCATCCCCAAAAGTTGATCTTTTCTTGGACGGAGAGTAAATCATAGCGATAACCACTTATGTATTCAGCATTAGCATGGTATGCTTATCATGTGGATGTTTCTCACCACCACCACAAGTCTACAAAAGCTTAAGGCAAAACTACACTAGAATTGACCTACATTACACATAAAAATATAGGTTGCATAATAACAGAATCTCTGCTACTGATCGCTCCTATCAGGTACACCTTCTGTCCTAAAAAGAATCAACTTCTAGCTGATACATAGCTAGAAGTTGATTTGTTTTGGGATGGGGGGAGTATGTCATACTGATAACCTAGCTAGAAGTTGATTTGTTTTGGGATGGGGGGAGTATGTCATACTGATAACCAGATAATTAGCAGTAGCACGGTATGCTTATCATGTGGCTACTCACCACCACTACAAAAGCTTAAGCCACACGAATATATGATAGAATCCAATCCATAAGCCTCACCATTGTATCATCAATAAGGTACCCCACGCAATCATAATGGTCTCCCAATTCAGACTTGTACAATGGTGCACTTTTCATGACCTCTCCCAATTGCAAAATTACACATTCTTGTTGCTATTACGAATGCATGCACCATTATTACATCTTAAATGCTTGCTCAATATAACTTTCCCACCTATTTACAGCAGGGAGAGCTTTCCCGCGTATTTCCAGTGGAGACGTAAGTGAGCATTTCATATTGGAGGGTCACAGTATTGTCTATTCCCACCTATTGCATCTACTAACTAGATATGCAGCCAAAACAACTCTAGAGTTAACGTACATTGTGCACAGAAATATAAATTGCATACTAACAGAATCTGTACTATTAAACGCTCCTATTGGATACACCCTCCCTCCCAAAAAGAATCAACTTCTAGGAATAAATCTGGACAAGCCCGGATATATCCACTTATATATTCAGCTGTAGCACGGTACGCTTATCATGTGGCTATTTCTCACCATCACCACAAGTCCTACAAAGCGTAATTGGAAAACTACACTAGAATTGACCTACATTACGCATAATAAAAATATAGGTTGCATAATAGCAGAATCTCTGCTACTGAACGGTCCTAACCAGGTAGATCATACTGATAATCAGACAATTAGCAGTAGCATGAATGTCGCTATTTGTCACCACTACTACAAAAGCTTAAGCCACACAAATTATAAGATGGAATCCTAGCCATAAGCTAACCACTGTATCATCAGTAAGGCACTCCAAGCAATCAAAATGGTATCACAATTCAGACTTATAGAACAATGGTGCACTTTTCCCAAATGCAAAATTACCTTGAAAAAGCCCACATTTCTCCGCCTCGGCATCCTCTGCGCCCTTCTGAATCCGGAAGAAATCAACGATCTTCGTCTGAGTCATCGGGAACCCTAACACCCCCCACGCCACCGAAGACACAAGGAGAAAAACAGTGAGATAAGAACAATCCGAAGCACGAGAGAAAAGAAAAAGGGGGTGAGAAATTAGAAAAGGATGGAAATGGGCGAGATCGTGCGTGGCGGCACGCACGGCGACGCACTTTTGACGGGCTTGGAGCGCGGGGCGCATGGCGGGCAGAACCAGGGGCCGGTGGGGACCCTGGCGGCGATGGGGCGGAGGCAGAAGGTGTGGCGGCCGCGGTCGCAGCCGTCGCACAGCAGCAGCTCCTCGTCCCGCTCCCCGGACCCGCACACGTCGCACCGCGTGCTCTCGTAGGCGCGCGCCACGGGGGGCGCCGCGTCGACGGGCAGCGAGCGGCGCATGACGTCGGAGATCGAGCGGTACCTCCGCGGCGACGGCGGCGGGGGCGGCGCGGCCGTGCGCTTCCGCCGCAGCTCCGGCGAGGTGGTCGTCGTCGACGACGACGACGACGACGACGACGGCGGCAGCGCGCGGCGGCCCATGGCGGCGGAGGGAGGAAGAGGAGGAGGGTGGGGAGATGACGTGGCGGTGGCGAGGAGGAGGGGGGCGGTGGTGGGCTCACTCGCCTCGCGCGTGAGCTGTGTCTTCTCTTCTCTCCTCTACTCTTGGATGGGAATATGGGAGATGGGAGAGATGACGCGAGGTTGGTTAATGGTTAGTGTAATAGCCTCCCGAGGTGATCAGGTGACCGTTGCTAATTGGGATTTTCTCACCACCCTTCCATTCTTTCTTCCTTGTCTGATCCTCTTTTTCTTTCCCTATTTTCCCCCTCATTTTAGGTACTGTTCAGTTTATGACCGCTTTCAACTTTGTTAAATCTTGGTATTATCGAGGTAACAAACTAAACACATTTGTACTGTTAGTACGTTAACAAATTTTGGTATTTCTAAACGGAAAATTTGGTAAAGACATTAAACCAAACAAAGACAACACTATTATTATGTACTACCTCCGGTTTCATTTTAATTGACGCTTTGGACAATGACACGCTCTACAAGATATACGTTTGACCTTATTTTTCTATTATAATATATACAATAAATAAATGCATGTTTACTTTTATTATAGTGTTTTGAAAGACAAATCTATATATGTTTTTCTAGTTTCTTTAAACTAAATATTTTTAAAGTTATTGATGGTCAAAGTTATAAAAGTTTAATCTCAACCTTGTTCAAAACGTCAATTAATATAGAACCAGAGGGAGTATCAAAATTTGGTATGGTTGATTTGGACAACAAAATGATCAAGTCCTTATATTAATTTCAATAATTGATTTCCTATTGTGCTTAGAGGCAGTTTTTACCATCTTCCAGATTTGTCCACTACGGTTTTGAACTTTTCATTAGATCCCTCGCTTTCTCCGTAGTCGCTTTTCTAACTTTTTTCTTCAGCTGCACATGAATGTAAGGAAGAAACTGTTTTTAGGTGAAGACATCATACATGCCACATGCAATGATTTTAAGATATAAATGTGATTTATCAGATTGCTCTAGATTCCATTGTACATAGTATGACAACATAGCAGCTATATCAGCTGGAAAATCTCTGTTACCATTGGTGTTTTTATTTTTGCTCAAAGGTTGTACAAGGAACCAGGATTTGGATAAGCTATTCTAGCCTAAAAACTCTAGAGATCCACATGTTACCAAGCAATAGGCAATGCAGCTACACAGCTAGCGACAGAGAGCTCCAGTGAAATCATAACTCGTTCACCAATCTTCTTTCTTGATCCAGTGCATTCCCCACAATCTGGTCCTGATCTTTTGTGCAGCCTATAAACGTGCCAACCTTCTCACCAACAATAGCTTTCGCAATATTTCCAGGTTTTTGCAAATTAAACACGACAACTGCAAGATTACAGGCCAAATTAAAAAGAATGCAAATCAAACACTGTATCAAGTCTCAGAAACTGACAGCTCTCTCCTTACCAGGAATGTTGTTTTCTTGGCATAGCGTAATGGCAGTCATGTCCATTACTGAGAGGTCTCTTGTTTGCACCTCATGGTAGCTCACAGCCTCAAGAAGGCGGGCATTTGGGTTACGCTTGGGGTCTGCGTCGTACACACCGTCAACATTTGTTGCCTTAAGTACTACCTCTGCATTGACTGCAAAATGAAAGAAAAAAAGCCATTGTAAGATGGAATAAACAAAATGAGACGATGTTTATTTGAGAAATCATTATAGAAAGACAAGTTCAAACTCAATTCATGATAAAATGATTCTACATGCATAATGGAAACTGTGACTAATGATTTCTTGTGAAATAGAATAGTTAAACACACCCTAACATGGCATGTATAACAATCTCTGCATCATGTCTCTAGTTTCTGGGAAACAAGGTTGAAAATAAATGATAACAATCTCTGCATCATGTCTCTAGTTTCTGGGAAACAAGGTTGAAAATAAATGATCGATCCTTGTCTAGCCTAACTGTCTAGCTTAACCATTTAGGGCGCACAAGGGTCTTCATGAATTCATGGGATAAACTCAGAGGTGAGGCTACTAACATTACGAGCTATTCATTTAGGGCGCACAAGGGTCTTCATGAATTCATGGGATAAACTCAGAGGTGAGGCTACTAACATTACGAGCTATTGTGGGTAGAACTCTAGTTCTATTACCAGCAACTGACAGGGGCATGATGACTAACATAAATGACAAACTCGCAACTCTAGTTCTATTACCAGCAACTGACAGGGGCATGATGACTAACATAAATGACAAACTCGCAAAAGTACCTTGAATGTTTTGCAGTACTATATATTGTTAAATATACGACATGAAATTGCAGCTTATAAGCACTTGGCTTTAAAATATAAAAGTATTCACGTATCTCCAATACTACTTTTGTTGAGATTTTATGATTACAATTACACCAGTTCATTAGTGAGAAACGGAGGATAAACTCACTTTCTGCACAACGAAGAGCAGCAGCTGTATCAGTTGTAAAGAATGGGTTCCCTGTTCCAGCAGCAAATATAACAACTCTTCCTTTCTCTAAATGCCTGACAGCTCTTCGGCGTATGTATGGTTCTGCAACTTCTGACATACGAAATGCAGTTTGGACACGGGTTGGTATTCCAATGCTCTCCATTGTTGCTTGAAGAAATATGGCATTCATCACAGTAGCCAACATGCTGAATTAGGAAAAGAGTAAGATAAAGTGGTGAACTATTTTATGCTGAGAAATTATGAAATCACTTATAGCAGGAATGATGTCTTCTTTTTTTTAAAACAAAACCTAAAAAACATTTTTAAAAACGTTATGGGCAAAGGATATAGACCATATGTTAAATACTTACATGTAAGTTTCATATGTTAAATACTTACATGTAAGTTTGCACTTACAGAGAACAGTATATACTTATTGATTGTATGGTTTGTAAAATCGAACTATAAGTTTACACTCAGTACACTATTCTGCTTGGAACTATTCTGCTTGGAAATTTGTTATGGAAATTTGTTCTATGAAATTTAGATGTGTTCTACGTGATGGGCCGATAGGCACAATCAGGCGTGGTATTATAGATGTTTAAATAGCCAAAAAAAAAAGTTAGCATGGATTACATAAATTAGCATATTTGCATGGTTGCATGCAACTACTAAGGCATGCCGAGTTGGGTGTTCTTGTGTCATTATTAGGTTAACCCTCATGGCGCTTCCACTTCATTTAATGCATTCTCGATTGCCAACCACAGGATGTTACGATGGTTCAATTATGAAAGACATTAGAAAACTGAACATCATACCCAATGTAATCTGCTGATGAGCGGTCGAGTCCACTACATCCAGCCCAAGAGGCCCCGCGGAAGATATTGCCGCCACCAACAACAATAGCAACCTGCAAGGGTTCCCGATCTTTAATGTACAGCATATGTTTCTACAATAGAGAAGACAAGAGGAACATACACATAGCATAATACCACTTCGTTGGAACACAGGGCGGTTTAGTTGTTGAACTAAATGTCTACTATGGACATGCCTAATTATGTTTCACTTGATTTAATTTCAATCTTCAAACAGTTAATTGGGTAAATAAGCAATAAAAGAATGAAAGGCACTGGCACACCTCTACTCCTAGTCTGGTGACAGAAGCAACCTCTCTTGCAATTGCCATCGTGATCTGCAACAACATTACACACTTACATGACCTGTTCCATCAAATATTCAGTATTTTAAATTTGATAATGCTCCACTAAAAGCAACCTCACCTTTGGATCAATATTTTCTGTGTGATCTCCAGCAAGAGCCTCCCCACTTACTTTAAGCAACACCCTTTGCCATCTATATGGCTTTTTAGATCTAGAGCCTTCATCAAGCATAAGGCTGAATGGTGGCATCAGTGATGTTTGACCTCTGTCAAATAAAAGGAGATGCATTATCAGGAATAACTCACTCCATAATTAGACTGTATTCAACATCAGAAAGAAACTACTACAGAATTTGAAAGAACATACATTGTTACAGAATTGACCTCAGATTTTGATGGCAATCTGCCAATTCCAAAAGAATATAAGGAAAAGTCACAGTCATAGTTTAGTATTTGTGAACATGAACCATGCAGATGTATTGCACACACAAATAATTTAAGTTTGACTTGAAGACATCACAATAGTATTTAAAGGTGCTCATATATAATACACCGCTTTTTACAGAGATGATAGTGTCTTTGTCTTAGTTGGGCCACTTAACAGCTAAATAGCCACTAGTTCATCCTTGTTAACTCAGTAGTGACACCCTTACTATCTATTACAATCTCTAATCCTTGTGATGTGTGGCACGGCATCATCGCTGGCAGAGGATGTATGGAAAATGAGGCGTGGTGAGTGCCAACGCCATTCAAGATTGCATCGGCAATAGATTAAAATTCATTTTATTGAACATTAAACGCGCAGCGCAGGAAAAAAAATCACAAAGTAATAGGACATCAATAGGAACTACACTAAGAAAAGACTGAAGACTAATTCCTATGTAAATTTCTTGGATTGAGATTTTAGAAGTAAAATTTTAACAGAAAATTCTTCCATTCCATAGTGATACTGTAAAAGGGGAATCATGCTACTAGTCTACAGATTCTGCTAGAGCGCTATTGTAATTTCTCTGACATATCTGAACATATCCTACCCAAAATTTAGCATCCAACTCCAAGACACTAATCTAGCAAATACCGCAATATTTGGGGAAATGCCTCGTCCTCTATTTCTTACAGTATTTCGCTCCCCTCCACACGCCGGTGTGCCACCCCGTACGGCCGCCGCACACACCGCCACGAACCTCGGTGGCCAACTCGCCGCCCAAAGCTTCAGGCCTCCGGCCTCCGCTCGGCTAAGACTCGGGTGGTCGACACTGCTCCTTCTCATCTCTCGCATCTCGCACGCGCTGACCATGTCTCAGGGCGATGGCGGCCGGCCAAAAGCTGGGGGGTACTCGCAGCCATACGAGTTCTCCGCCATTGTTACCACGCATTGGCACAAACATAATAGGGTAGACCACAAAACATCACGTCAACCGCAGCCACGAAGAACAACACCCCGTGGAGCCAACCGAGTGCAGAATCACGTACCCAAAGTTGGAGGGAGAGTCGGAGCCGGCGGCGCGTGCCCTCGGCCTAGGCGCGGTGGAGAGGGAGACGGAAGACGCTCGCCGCGGGCGCGCCGAGGAAGCCGGAGACCGAGGGAGAGGCACGTGGGAAGACGCCGGCGGCGAAGGCGAGAGGCGGATGAGGAAGGACGTAGACATGCCGCAGGCGACGGCGGCGGCGGCGGCCATGGCTGGAGAGCAACCGCCGCGCCGGGAAGAGGGGGGACGAGATGATGACGATGAGGACGGCTTCTGCTTCTCAGGAAGGAAAGCCACGTAATTATAGTCACACGCACAGAGATTTTTCTTTTTTTTACTGCCACTATAATTGGGCCCAAAATATTACTGCCACTAAAATTTGGCCCAGTTATTACTGTCACTACAATTAGGCCCAACTATTACTGCCACTATAATTGGGCCCATACAAGTTCATTAGTGGGCCAAGCAGAGCAACAGGCCATCGGCACACCAGGGAATAAGTTCATCTGAGGTCCCTTAACTTGTCAACGAGTCCGATTTTCATCCTTCAACCAGAAAACCAGATAAACGGGTCCCTCAACTATCAAAACCAGCGCAGATGATGTCCCTCGACGGTTTTGAGAGTGGTTTTGGCTGACGTGGCGCCTACGTGGCAAATTTGACTTGGTCTTCATCTGATGAGGCATTAACGTGGCGCATATGTGGCAATTTGATCCGAAAAAATAATAAACTTCGTGGGACCCACATGTCAGTCTCACACATAAATTAATAAAAAAATGGTGGGGCCCACGTGGGCCCCACATGTCATTCTCAGCATCTCCCTCTCTTCAACTAGAGCCCCTCTTCTTCTTCCTCTCTCTCCCTTCTCCCATCCCCGAGGTGGCGAGCGGTGTCCGGGTGAGGGATGGCAGCTCACGGCAGCCAGGCGAGGAGGGAGGCGGCGCGCGGTGGCCCGGCGAGGAGGGAGGCGACGCTTGGCGGCCCGGGGAGGAGGGAGGCGGCGCGCGGCGGTGGCGCGCGGCGGCCTGGCAAGGAGAGGTGGCGCTCGGCGGCCCGGCTAGGAGGGAGGCGGCGCTCGGCGGCCTGGCTAGGAGAGGCGGCGCGAGGCGGCCGGGCGAGGAGGGAGGCGGCGCTCGGTGGCCCGGCTAAGAGAGGCGACGCGCGGTGGTCGGGCGAGGAGGGAGGCGGCGCTCGGCGGCCGGGCGACAAAGGGCAGCTCCGACCCGGATGTGACCATCGAGGATGTCGGCGGAGGTGGCCGGGCGAGGAGGGAGGCGGCGCGTACGGCTACCGAGCGAGAAGGGGCGGTGCTGTCCGGCTGGGCATCGCGGGTGGAGTGGCCGACAGAGTGTAGCTGTCGCGCTCGCTGGTGACCTCCTCCTCCTCCGGCAACCTCCGCTGCCCGCGGCCTGTCGCCGCTCCGCCCGCCTCTCCGCCCCGCCGCCGCTCCGTCCGCCGGCATGCTCCTGCCGCCGCTCCCGCAAGGACGAGGAAGAGCGAAGAGGAAGAGAAACGAGAGCCGAGAAGGACTTGTGGGGCCCACGTGGGCCCCACCATTCTTTTATTGATTTATGTGTGAGACTGACATGTGGGTCCCACGAAGTTTATTATTTTTCCGGATCAAATTGCCACGTATGGCGCTGTAGCGCCCGTTCCGTCTTGGCGCCTAGCGGGAAAACTAGCTCTTAAAAATCCTATTTGCGAAATCCGTTTCTTTGCTTGTTGTCTAGTGCCCGTGCCATCTCAGGTCTCAAATCCCCGATCCATCGTCGAGTTCAATCCCGAATCCAAATCCTTCCCAAATCAAATCCCTCCGCAAAAGTCTATTTTGCCTCCATAGGGTTCGATGGGCCGAATCCCCTTCGGCCCATCTCCCCCTCCCTCCCCGGCTCGCTCTCTCTCTCTCTCTCTCTCTCTCTCTCTCCCTCTCCCCCGCTCTGCCCGAGCGCTGCTCGCGCGAGCGCGCGAGCCGCGCCGAGCCCTCCCTCCTGCTCCCGCTGCCGTTCCCGCCGACGCCGCCAAATCGTCGCCGTGCGCCGTTGCTTCCCGCGCGCGCGCGCCGTGGTGGCCGACCGCCTGGTCGCCGCCGCCGTCAGCCTCTGCCGCGCCTGCCGCGCCTGCCGCCCGTGTCGCCGCTCCGCTCCAAGCCGCCTCCGCCGTCATCGCCGTCGTCATCGACCCGGCCCCGCCACTCCGCGCGCATGCTTCCAAGGGATGGAGGCAGAGCTCCTCCTCATCGCCCTCTCTCCTTCCTCCTTTTTCCGAAGAGGAAAGGGGCAAGCCCCCTTTCTCCCTTCCTTTTCCCTTTTCCCTTCCCCGCCGGCGTCATCCTCCCTGTCGCCGTTTTGGCCGCTAGTCGGAGCTTCAGCCCGCTGGCTCGACCGCCTAATGTCGGCTCCTCCCTCCCAAACCGACATTGCCGCCCTATAAACCCGAGCCCTCCCAAACCAATCTTCCCCGTTTTCGCCCTCGCCATTGCCGTCCCTCTCGCCGACCGCCGCCGACGCGTGTGCCGGAGGAGCCGGCACGAGCAAGGACGCGGAAGGGGACTCCGGGCGCGCCCTCTTCTTCCTCTTCCCCGGCCCGAGGCCGGAGAGATCGCTCCCGTGCCGTCGGCCTCTCGTCACCGTGCCCTTCCCCGCACGGTAGTGTCGCCCTCCGTTCTCCCTCCTCGTTCCATCTCCTCCCCTTAGACTCGGGTAGTAGCACGAGTAGCCTCCCCGTAGCTAGCTGGCGCCGCCCCGACCGTTGCCGCCGCCCGCCGTGTGCTCGCCGCCGTCGCCGCCCGAGCTCGGAAGCGCCGCTCGTCGCCGGCCTCGCTCGGCGTAGCTCCGCCCAATCCGACGCTAGCAACGGATTCCCGTAGCCGCGTAGATGCTCTCACCGCCGGGAATCGACCCCTCGTGACCTCATCGCCGTTTCCCCCTTCTCCTGCCGCCGGTTGCCGCCGCCGCAATCCGCCGCCGTCGAGCATCCCCCGGCGAATCCGAGCCGTTGGCTCGTCTCCTCTCGTCCCGTGCAACCTCCCGGTGTGCTCGCTTTCGCCTGTATCGCCGTGGTTCGCTCCGCCGCTCGCCGCCGCCGCCCGCCGTCCGTTTCGGCCGACGTCGTCGTCTACCTCCCGCCGGCCAGCGTGGCAGCCACGTAGGCGCCACGTCGGCGCCACCTCGGCCGCGACCGGGTCAAGCAGACCCCGGTCCGCCGCTTCCCTCCGCCCCCTTGCGCGCGCGGTCCACCGCGAGCCGTGAGGCTGCGCGTGGGCCCGCCGCACCGCGTCCTCCGCGAACCGCGCGCATGCGCCGCGCCCCCCTCCCCAAACCCTAGCACGCCCGCGTGCACCTCGCTCACGGTGAGCCGAGCCGTCGACAAGCGGGTCCCACTCGGAACCACGCGGAATGGACCCGGCCCACCGGCTCTCTCTCTCCCCTCCCCGCCCGCGCGCGCCTTGGGCCGCCCTCTTGGGCCGGCCGGCCCATTAAGCTCGGCCGAGCCGCCCCTTTCTCTCGGGCCGCGCCCTAGCCGCCCAAGGGAAGTCTAATTTCCCTCCCTCTTTCTTTTTCTTTTCTTTTCTTTTTCAAAAAGGGTTTAAATAAATCCTTTTCCTTTAGACAAAAATCCAATAATCTTAGAAATTCAATATCTTCCCAACCGTAAGTCCGTTTGACTCCGTTCAACTTCCAAAATTCCTCAAATCTCGAGATCTATCTAATGGCACGCTTAGAGGTCCATAATAGGGCTTTATTTTCGCCGTTTGTTGAGTTGTCCCGCTTCGCGTGTAGTTTCGGAGCCCGAAGACCCGCAGTGCGAGGATTTCGAGGATCAAGCTCAAGATCTCGAGCAAGGCAAGCCACCTTTGAACATCTTGAGCCTATATTTGAACTTAATTAATTTGCTTGCAAAGTATTATGCATTGATAGGATTGCACTTGATCTGTTTGCCCCGTCTGCAAGGCAGACCGGTGGGCCTACCCAACTTGTTGCATCTGATCCTTCCACTGTTAATTGTTATACCATGTTCCCTTGTAACCACCTAGTTGCGCCTCGATATTCGTGCACTCTGTGCGAGTATCGACGGTTGCCTTCAAACTTAAAATCTGAGTAAGTTCTTGGGTAAAACTTGGGTTTTTACAAAAGACTTGGAAAACCCGACACCTGGGTCGGTGCTTGCGAACTAAATGAATTTCCAAAACCGCGGACCGGGGCACGTACCGGGAGTACGGTTTCCCGCTCTTGCACTTAAGGATCGTTTCCTTGGAATTTCATCCGAACATAAGACAAGTACGACCACATGGGTGGAATGGGACACCCCTGGCTGAGTAATTAGCTAATCGGGGGAGCCTTGATGCCAAGAGACATGTGGATTCGCCGGGGTGGTGTCGGGGAGGACCCCTGGGCTTCCTGGCACAGTATGGTCTGGGACCTAATCTGGTGTTGGTCTGGGACCCCTCTCGTTGGCATATGGCGAACCTGTGTCGGCTTTCGAAATGCCTTGTCATGAAAGCCTTAAGGTCTCTAGTCGTGGCCGTTCTGCACGGGCTGGATGATCCGGGTTAGTAATGTCGTGTGGGTAAAGTGTACCCCCTCTGCAGAGGTTATTAAGCTGTCCGAACAGCCGTGCCCACGGTCATGGGCGGATGTGAGGTGATTCCTAGCGTAGTTTTGTTTGACTACTGCCTTGTGAAATTTTGCTGTTGTGAAATGGGTTTGATGTTTGGAAATCTGCGGCTGATGGGACCAGCCAGGCCCGGGTGGCCGTTTGAAAGCTATTGGCCGGGTGCCAATCTTGATCAATTCAAAAGATTGATACATTGCACAAACTCCGACCGGACGAGACGCACTTTCTCATCCGTGTCGTTTGAGAAGCACTCACTTAGTTGTTTCAGGAAAGAGTTCAAATAAAATCAATTGCAAAAACAGCAGCCCTTCTTTGAAGCCTGCATTAAACACTTATTTCCCATGGCTTGCTGAGTACTCTCGTACTCACCCTTGCTCCATATAAATAATTTCCCCCCCCAGTTGCTGAAGAAGATGAAGCGGATCCCGCTGACGAGGAGTTCCTTCAGGAGCAAGCCGGCTACGATGAGTTTTAGGGTTTCGGCCTAGTTCCCAAGTCGCGCCTGTGATGTGTGGTCCAAGTCTTGGCTTCCGCGTTCCTTTTGTATGCAGTTGTGAGCTCGGGATCTGTCCGCAGCCCAACATGACTGTACCCCTACTCTATAATAAAGAGACCTCTGTTGCTGTGATATTCTGTCTTCCTGTTATACCAGCACTGTTTCCTGGGACTGGTATCAATTAACAGGTTAATTTGGAGCGTCACGGGCTAGTTCCGCTCGGGACTAGTTCGGGGCGTGACAGGCGCCACGTCAATGCCACATCAAAAGAAGACCAAGTCAAATTTGCCACGTAGGCGCCACGTCAGCCAAAACCACCCTCAAAACCGCCGAGGGACCTCATCTGCACTGATTTTGATAGTTGAGGAACCCGTTGTATCTGGTTTTCCGGTTGAAGGACGAAAATCGGATTCGTCGACAAGTTAAGGGACCTCATATGTACTTATTCCGCACACCAGCCTTGGCAGTAAATGGTGGGAAAAAGTACACCGAAGGTCCCTCGACTTGTCATCGGGATACAGAAACATCCTCGAACCACAAAACCAAATATTCGGCGTCCCTTAACTATACAAAACCAGCCATATCAGGTCCTTCGGTGATTTTGACCCGGTTTTAACCTACGTGACGTGTGGGATCCACGTGGGCCCCACATGTCAGCGTGCCACGTCAACTTCCCTTTCCTCTCTTCTTTCCCTTCCTCCCCTCTCTCTCTCTCTCTGGCACTCTTCTATCGCAGGCCAACCGACAGGTAGGGAGCAGACGGCCGGGCGACGAGCGGGGCTGAGCGGCGGCCGGCGGAGGCGGCGTGCGAGCGCGCGGCGGCCGGTGAAGCGGAGTGGAGCGGAGGCGCGGAGCGGCGGTGGCGGCAGGAGGCCGAGCGCACAGCGGCCGACCATGTGACCGTTCGGGAGCATGCCCTTGTACACGGTGCCGAAACCTCCGGCGCCGAGCCGAGCCAAGTAGTTGTTCGTGAATCCGGCCAACTGCTGCGCCGTGAACCGGATGGGCTTCTCGCCGGCGATCTCTTTAAGAAACCTCTCGATGGTGGCGTTGCGTATCTGGGAGTCCGGCACCACCGTGTACATCGCCGCCGCCGCCGTCCCCGGCGCGAAGCTCGTGTTGGTGTTGATATTGACGGCCGGGAGGCCATTCTTCTTGACACATCTGTACATGAGGTAAACAATGGCGACTGATCCAGCAATGCTCAACACCGAAAGCA
The DNA here is from genome assembly GCF_000147395.1 of Oryza glaberrima. Taxonomy (NCBI): domain Eukaryota; kingdom Viridiplantae; phylum Streptophyta; class Magnoliopsida; order Poales; family Poaceae; genus Oryza; species Oryza glaberrima. The sequence continues at coordinate 39,035,075 of NC_068326.1, read as the reverse complement.
CTGCATCACCAGAGATCAAACCAAGCATCATCTCAGTGAAACCAGTTCATCATCTCGAAACAAGAAACTGAAAATTGAAAAGAACAAAAGAAAGAAAAACAGGTACAAATTGTCGAAATTTCACGCACCGACGACGATGGCCAGAAGGAGTTGAAAGTGCTGGAGGCGTGCGTGCCGACCCGGGCAGAGGTGGCTGGGAGGGAGAAGAGGGGCACGCCCTCGATGCGGCGGCGGAGGAGAAGGAGGACGCCGGCCACCGCGCCGCGGCGGGATCCGGCGGGGACGAGGGGGATGACGACGCCGACGAGGAGGAGAGGATCCCATTGGGAGGAGCGGGCGCGGGGCACGCCGACGCCGACGACCACCATGCCCGCCGCTAGGGGGGCCGCCACCTCCACCGCCTCCGCCTACTGGCCGTCGCTCCCCATCCGCCGGCCGCCGCGTGCGCGGCCGCCTGCCGCCACCGCCGCTCCACGCCTCCGCTTCGCCGGCCGCCGCACGCTCGCACGCCGCCTCCGCCGGCCGCCGCTCAGCCCCGCTCGCCGCCGCGCGTTGCTACTCCCCCACGGCAAAGAGAAGTAAAAAAAAAAAAAGAAGAGAAAAAAGAAAGGGGAAAGTTGACGTGGCACGCTGACACGTGGGTCTCATGCTGACTCAGCCGCCACGTAGACCAAAACCGGGGTCAAAACCACCAAAGAATCTCAGGTGACCGGTTTTGTATAGTTAAGAGACCTCACATATATGGTTTGCCCTCTGAGGATGTTTTTTATCTGATGCCAAGTTGAGGGACCTTGGGTATACTTTTCCCTAAATGGTGACATCGATGAGCTTTTTTTTTTTTTTGCGAGGGACATTGATGAGCTTCGGCAGTTACTCCCCCCATCAGTTTGATCATCACCTAATATTTATGTTTTTTTAAAAAATAATCATCATATGACACAATGGTTCTTTGTTTATTTATACAAGAGTAAATATGTACTGCATATATGTAACTTTATACATGCAACCAACCAAAGATTAATTTCTATTGATTCAACCCATACAACATTTAAAGTGCCAAGTGATTTTTATTAGATAAGAAGCGACGAAGCATATTAATCGATAGTAATGATTAATTTAGAATGATGGAGGTTTTGGTACGGCCTTTGCTTAAGGGGTGATCGAACTAGCACGGAAAGAAAGTAATCCTCTGTATACTTATAAGTTTATCCCCACTAAATATAGTTATTGCTATTTCTCTTTTCTCTTATTAAGCCACATCATCCGAATTATTTCTAGCCATTGGATGATAGATTTATGGTTCAAATTGTCTTTTTTTTATTCTCTCATAACACCATACAATCTCAATAATTTATAGGCTAAAATTCATAAGTATCAATTTGTTTTAGTTTTAATAATCATATTGCATTATATTTGTACATATTATATAACTTAATTTTCCGCAGCAACGCAGCGGAGTATTGATCTATTTCTTATTTAAATGTACTCGCTAGGTTAAAAAATATGAGCATTTCTGTACTTCCTTTTTTTTTTTACGGGGATGGAGGTGAAATTAAATAAGACATGATTTTACTGGGATTAAGGAGAGAAGTGATATTAAATAAGTGATGGTTTTCATGGGGATTAAGGAATGGTGAAATTAAATGAGTACTGATTTTCGCAGAATTTAAAGAGAGGTGGAATGAAATAAGAGATGGTTAATTGATATATTCTAAAATAAAATTAAAATGCCAGATGGTTCTATTTTAGGATAGAGGAAATGAAATATTAGTAAAGTGCTCTTGATTACAAATACAATTATACAACTTTGATGTTAAATATTTAGATTATTTAAAATATAATATTGGTCATGTCTTGGTAACTCAGTCAAAACCGGTGGTAATTAAACGTTGGCAAAAAAAAAAAAAGAAGTCCCACGTGGAGTATTTACAGATTTTTATACTGCTTTGGTAGGTAAAACTTTCAGAATTGAAAGGATGGAAATTAAACGTCGGTAAAAAAAAGAAGCCCCACATGGAGTATTTACAATTTTTTACTGTTTTCTTCTTTCACCATTGTAATTACAACAACAACTAAAATACACAGTGATGTAGGCCTCACCCTTATTCACAAAGTAGATAGAACATATGGAGTAGGCAAGATACCAAAGTTGGATGGAGAGAGAGAGAGAGAGAGAGAGAGAGAGAGAGTAAAAGATGCGTGTTGACTGTTGAGTATTGAGTGAGTAAAAGAGAGGCCTCCTGCCTTCTGAGTTCTGAGCTTTCTCAATACTTGACACTTACACTTTGGGTGGCTACTGGTTGGTTACAGTTACAGAAGAGGTTTGTATAACACAGTAAAAACCAGTAGAGAATACAGTTCCCAAAAAACTTCATTCCTGTGTTTGTTTGGCATCTGAGGTCGCCATTGATCGACTAGCAAGCTCTTGATCTTGTCCATCCATAACCATATTAAAAACAAGAAACAAAGGTATGTTCTAGGGTTCTTCGGTTGATATCTAGTTGTTTGATTCTCCTTTTGGTTGGACATGACACTGATCGTACGAACCATTTGGTTTCAGTGATTGCATACTAACCTCTGCCTCCATAGGTACAGTCGTACAGAAATGGAAGGTCATCCTGATCCAACATCTGCTGCTACTGCCATGATCCCCGAGGCCTCGATCAGACGCATCAACCTGAGTATCACCAGCAACGAGGAAATTGTAAGCTGTCAAACCATCATCACCTTCACCTGCCAATGGTATTTGGTATCATATTCTTTTACCCATTGCTGTGACTCCTGTGTATTCGGCAGCTGAAGGCGCAGCCGGTGAACGAGCTCGAGAAGCCGATCCCCATCACGCATCAAAGCCAGCTGCTGAACAATCCATACTTGGGCCTGCCTCTGCAAGTCGGCAGCTGTCAGTCGTGTGGCAGCAACGCCATCGAAGAATGCGAAGGTATGCTAGTCAGTCGCAATCTCTTTTGTGCGATCCTGCATTGGACAATAACTTTCAGATTTCCAAACGGGTGCAAATGAAAGCAAGTTTTGTGAAGTTATTCACTGTTTATTTTGCATGGCATGATGTCTGAAAATCTGTTTCTGGAAAAAAAAAGAAAAGATATTGCAAAGAACAGTTTCAGAGACAGTGCTCACTCTTCACTCTGTTGTGTACCTTTGATGGAAATAAAATTCATTTTTTGATGATTGATTCCAAGGTCACTTCGGATTCATTGAGCTGCCCATGCCCATCTTCCACCCGAGCCATGTCACCGAGCTGAGCCAGATACTCAACTTAATATGCCTGAGATGCCTCAAGATCAAGAACAGAAAGGTACAACTGCAAAAACCATGCTCAAGCATATCATCAGCATATGCGATAAGCCATACTATATTGTCATCGCTAACACATGTTTCTGCACTTAACAACTCAAACAGAAGAGCACACTTAAGGGAAGCAAATTCACTTCATGTTCACACTGTCAGGTAATTTGCAGCTGATCATCCATTTATGTTTCTTAGGGGTCAATGTTGCTTTTCCCTCAACTGTGAAAAGCCAAGTAATGCAAACAGGCATCATTAGTTCTTGAATCCATCTTATTCCAGGAGCTCCCACCGCTGTGCGTTGCAGAAGTCAAGAAGTCCAATGGTGCCCGTGGCTTGGAGTTGAGAGCACCTATCAAGAAAGAACTGGAAGAGGGATTCTGGAGCTTCCTTGATCAGTTTGGCAGTTGCACGAGGGGTACCTCTCATTGTCGTCCTTTGCTCCCAGAAGAGGTACTCTTGCTCATGTTGCGAAAGCCACCCCTGTTGGAACAAAGCAAAGATAAATGCATAAGTTTCAGAACTTACATAAAGTAGCTTTGCATATAGAAATTGTTGCGCACATTTATCTTACTATCTGTCCCCCTTCACATTTTATTCTTCTGTTTGTCAGGTCCAAAACATCATAAAGAAGATCCCTGAAGAAACAAGAAGGTGGCTTTCTGTTAGGGGATATATTCCTCAGGATGGTTTTATACTGAGCTATCTCTGCGTCCCACCAAACTGCCTGAGGGTTTCCAATGTTTTGGATGGAAATACATTCAGCTGTTCAGTAAGTTCATCCTAATCAAACACTATTTGATTGAAGTTTGGAAGTTCTTTTTTCCTTTTTCCCTTCTAGATGTCATTACCACTGACCTAGTGATTTATGTCCCTTCTTTAATCAGGGCACATCGACAAACTTATTAAGGAAAGCACTACGTAAGATACAACAGATTCGTGGTTCAAGGATTGGTTCCTCAAACATCCAAGTGGATCAAGTTGCAGATGATCTTCAGGTCGATGTTGCCAACTACATCAACCTCGGAGGAACAACAAAGGTACATGATTCATTAGTAAATAAAGTGTAGGTTACCTTCTTCATCATAATTGCATCTTCATAAATTTATCATCGTATGTCTCTTGAAGGGTCACGGAGATGACACGTTCACAAGTCAACCAACAGCAATGCAATGGAAGCAAAAAATGAAGACATTGTTCATCAGTAAGAGCTCAAGCTTCTCGTCCCGTGGTGTGATTACTGGTGATCCATACATTGGTCTCAATGTTGTTGGGGTGCCTGAGGAAGTAGCAAAGAGAATGTCAGTAGAAGAAAAAGTCACAGACCACAACATTGCTCAATTGCAAGACATGATGAATAAAGGACTATGTTTGACATATACAGATGCCAATTCCATCACGTACTCATTGGATGCAGGGAAGGACAATCCGAACAAGAAACACACCATACTGAAGGTCGGCGAAATTGTCAACAGAAGGGTTTTCGACGGGGATATTGTCTTCCTCAACAGGCCACCAAGCACTGATAAGCACTCAGTTGAGGCCTTCTATGTCCAAGTCCACAATGATCACACCATAAAGATCAACCCACTCATTTGTGACCCACTTGGAGCAGATTTTGATGGTGACTGTCCAAATCTTCTACCCAAGGTCGCTTTCAGCAAGAGCTGAAGCTAAAGAGCTATACACTGTGGATAAGCAGCTGGTGAGCTCCCATAATGGGAAACTGAACTTTCAGTTCAAGAATGATTTCTCACTAGCTCTGAAGATCATGTGTGGCAGGGAGTATTCTGAGAGGGAAGCAAACCAAATTACAAATGCAATGTTCTCATCAGGGATGTACCCCCAGAAGCCACTGATTGGTGGACCTTACTGGACCTTTCCTCGGATTCTAGAGACCACTAAATCTAATGCAATAACACTGGCAGACCATCTTGACAGAGAATCTGTTGGAGCCTTAGCTACTGGTACCACCATCTCATCGATCCTTTCTACAAAGGGTCCAAGGGAGGCCACAGAATTTCTGAATCTTCTGCAGCACTTACTAATGGAGTCACTGCTTATTGATGGCTTCAGCATAAATTTGGGAGATTTCACTGTCCCAAGTCCAATTCTGGAAGCTATTCAAAATAATCCACTTGAGCTAAATAAGTACAGGGAACCAATTATGGATTTCATAACCCATTCTTCTGCCATAGGACTGTTGGTTGATCCCAAAAGTGATTCCAACATGAACAAAGTAGTGGAGCAGCTTGGTTTCCTGGGGCCTCAACTACAACACAACGGAAGACTATACAGTAGCAGGTTAGTGGAGGATTGCCTGTCTAAGTCTCTGCACAGATGTTGCGGGAGTACCAATTGTTGCAACCCTCTAGAGGAACATGGTACTGTAAGGAGCTCAATTTACCATGGACTAAACCCATATGAGGCTCTACTTCATTCTATATGTGAAAGGGAGAAGATAATGCGTGCATCTAAAGGGCTAGTGGAGCCTGGCAGTCTTTTCAAGAACATGATGTCAAGACTCCGAGATGTCACAGCATGCTATGATGGATCCATAAGAACTTCGTCTGGTAACTTAGTTCTTCAGTTTGGCTCAAGGGATGCATCAAATTGTGTGATACCAGGTGACCCCGTTGGTATCTTGGCAGCCACTGCAGTTGCAAATGCTGCTTACAAGGCAGTGTTGGCTCCTAATCAGAATAATATAATTTCTTGGGACTCGATGAAGGTGAGAAGCTGACCAGATCAATTCACTCCAAGCCTCAGTTCAATTCATATGTAGACTGTAATTTACTAATTTTGACTACTAAATTTTGTTTTACTACTAAATTCATATGTTTTTTTTACCACTAAATGTTACTGTTATAGGAAGTACTGCTTACCAGGGCAAGCACTAAAGCTGATGCCAATCACCGAAAGGTCATTTTGTATCTGAACCAGTGCTCTTGTGAAAATGAATGCATGGAGAGAGCACTCACAATTCGAGCCTGCTTAAGGAGGATCAAATTAGAGGATTGTACCACAGAGATATCCATCAAGTATGTACTATCAGGCTTTCCAATTATTTATGCTTCTGCAATGTAAAGATACAAGTCCTATTGATTCTACTTTACCTGAACTATAAATTAAACTAAATCTACAAAACTTATTTCATGTGATGCAAGCAATTAAACATCAACTATTGATTTGGCATCCTATTGAACTTTTTGGGGAAAAAGAGCATTTCGTTGAACTTGCCCAGTTCAGTCCAGCATTAGTTTCTTAGATTTCCCTTTTAGTAGTTCTACATTGTCCAAGGCTCAGAATTGTTGGGATAATATTTCAGGTATCAACAGCAAGCAACTCAAGCAGCTCATCATCTTGTTGGCCATATTCACCTTGACAAGGTCTATCATTCAGTAACTCAAATTATATCCATGTCATTTCATAATAATCACTAAGATTATAAGTTTCTCTTGCTCTTACAGAAGCAATTGAATCAGATTGAAACAATTATGGACAGTGTTCTTCACAAATGCCAGGAGACTTTTAGGAATAACATAAAGAAGAAGGGATCGATGCGTGAAATATTGACGACAGACTTTCATTTCAAGGTGCTTCAAACTTCTATTATTTTAGCAATAAAGACAGTATGAATAGAGATTTACTGCTCTTCTGAACTTCAGGTCCAGTAGTCTACTAATTTAAGTCATATGTTCAGTGCTAGACCACTAAGTTCTTTATGGCACAGTTCAGACTCTAGTAAATATATTATCTTCCATTAGGTATTTATGCATTTGGGACTACCATCCATATTTTGAGTAAAAGAATAATTTTAAGGAAGTATGACTACATTTTTGTTGTAAACTAAATCATGTGTTTCTTCTTTGCAGCACAAGTTTGTGCGACCAACATACAGATGATGATCAAGAATTTCGGGTTTCCTGCTTGCAGTTTTTCCTCCCTGCAAGCATCACTAAAAATATATCTGAATCTACTGAACGAGTTATCGATTTCATGACTAATGCCATTTTCCCTATAATTTTAGACACTGTTATAAAAGGTAAAAAAAATGCAAGAGGAACATCCAGACAGTTATGGTGAAAATGTCCTATGCAATTATGCTTACTTACAATCAATTCTGCACCTTCTCTTCACAGGTGATCCTCGAGTTGAGGAAGCCAACCTAGTAAGGATTGAACCAGAATCAACATTTTGGGTCCAGAGCTCTGGTGCAGAACAGAAAGGCGAGGTGGCACTGGAAATCACCATGGAAAAGGCTGCGGCTGCTGAGAGTGGCTATGCCTGGGGAGTAGCAATGGATGCATGTATCCCTGTGATGGATCTGATTGACACCACCAGGTCTATGCCGTACGATATACAGCAAGTCCGACAGGTGTTTGGCATTTCCTCCGCATTCGAAAAAGTCACACAGGTTCAGTTATTCCCCTTTCTCCTTTTAGCTGAAATTCAGGTAACTTCTGCTGAAACATTGCTCGTGTTGTGCTCCTTTCAGTACCTTTCCAAGTCTGTTGGAATGATTACAAAATCAGTTCTCCAAGAGCACCTGACAACAGTTGCAAGTAGCATGACCTGCACAGACGATTTGCATGGCTTCAACAACTCTGGCTACAAGGCCACATGTCAATCTCTGAAGGTTCAGGCACCATTTATGGAGGCTACACTATCAGTAAGTCATGCACTCTCATCTCTTTTGAAATCCTCACTTAAATGAGCCAGAACCAAGTCTTGGTCATAATTCAAATATAACAAAACATGTTGCAGAGATCAATACAATGCTTTGAGAAGGCAGCAGCGAAGGCCTACTCCGATCAGCTGGGCAATGTTGTATCAGCCTGCTCTTGGGGCAATAATACAGAAATTGGAACTGGTTCAGCTTTTGAAATCCTTTGGAATGATGAGAACATGGTACATTTGACAACTTTACTTGTTAACACCACTCATATTTACAGAGACTTTTGAAGATCACTTTAACTTCTTATCTCTTTTCAGTCATCAAGCAAGAGTATCCTTGGTGGGTATGGTCTGTATGACTTCTTGGAAGCAGTAGAAACAACAGGAGCAACTAAAGATAAGGCAATTGTTCCTCATAACTACTGCTTATATGATGTTGACTGCATTCCAGAGGATAAAGTATGTTTAGAAGAAAACAATCAGATCACCTGGACAGACAAACCAAAAGCTGAATTCCTGATGGAATCTGAGGGTAGGAGGGCAGGGATGCACAGCACTGGCCAAAAACATCCGAGGAAGCCAAATTGGCATGAAGGAAACACCAAGAGTTCCCCAAATTCTAGTGCAGTAGAATTTACTGGTCAGGTGTTCCAGAGAAGGCAATTGAAGACCAAGAGTAACTGGAACTCAGATGCAACACAGCAAGATGATAAAAAACCAAGTTGGTATATTTCAAATAGCGCGGGCACACAGAACTTCACCATTGCAGGATCATCCCGACCAGGTGAATGGAACAGGAAGAATAATAATCGCGGTCAAGGTGGTGGTAGAGCAGTGTGGAAATCAGAGGGACCACACCGTGGAGGCAGTAGCAGTAATAGGAATCAAGGTGGTGGTAGAGCAGTGTGGAAATCAGAGGCATCACACTGAGGCAGTAGCAATAATAGGAATCGAGGTGGTGGTAGAGCAGTGTGGAAATCAGAGGCATCACGCCGTGGAGGCAGTATGAGGCAGGTAGCGAGTTGTGCTTTTACACCAGTGGAGCAGCAGATATTTGAACAAATCGAACAAATCACAAAGAATGTAAAGAGGATCATCCGTGAATCGAGGTATTTTTCCGGTCCAATAAACTTGAAAAGGCACAAGTACTAGGATTCTTCATTTTTCGACCACTAGTACGTTGATAGCTAGATGATAAGATGGAAGTTAAGTGTATGTTCAAACACCGCCCAGGTGGTTCCTTCTGTTGTATCCCTTACAGTCCATCTCTCTCAATACTTTTGCAGGGACGGTATTAAACTTCCTCCAGATGATGAGAAGTTTATTGTCACAAATGTTCTCATGTACCACCCAGAGAGGAAGAAGAAGATAGCTGGCAACGGCAACTACATAACAGTAAGCAACTTGCCTTCTTGAATCTTTCTGCGTCAGATGAACCAAAAAATGGAAAACCATGAGGACTCATTTGCTGCTTATAGGTCGATAGGCATCAGGTATTCCATGGAAGTAGGTGCTTATATGTCATGTCCTCAGATGGATCCAGAAAAGATTTCTCCTACAAGAAGTGCCTGGAGAACTACATCAGAGCTCAGTACCCAGATGCTGCAGATTCATTCTGCAGAAAGTACTTCAAATGATGAACCATAGCACGTTAAATTTCTGTTGCACTCTTGTATTTGGTGCCCACAAACTTATCTACTCTACCTCAGTATGATCAAACATGTTCTGTAACTGTGAACTTGTATTTGGTGCCCACAAACTTATCTACTCTACCTCAGTATGATCAAACATGTTCTGTAACTGTGAACTTGTATTTGGTGCCCACAAACTTATCTACTCTACCTCAGTATGATCAAACATGTTCTGTAACTGTGAACTTGTATTTGGTGCCCACAAACTTATCTACTCTACCTCAGTATGATCAAACATGTTCAGTAACTGTGAACTCATTACTGAACATCAGAAAAACACTAAATGCCTAGACACTTCAATGTTTTTATTGCATTGTGACTGATACTATATTGTTGAATTACTCTAAAGAGGCAACCGTACCCTTTAAGTTAACAGCAACCACTAAAATAAGATGCATAGTCGCCTAGACCTCGCACTCAAACATTAGCAGTTATATAGAGTTTCATGTTGAATCATATCACTATGATTTCTTTTTCTTTTTGAGACAAAGCATATCAGTATATCACTATGAATTTGAAGCTGATGAAACATCTAGTAGTGGTAGAATCATAAAACATCCATTAAATGGAAATTTTCAAACTACCACTGATTCTTCTAAGAGCTAGTGAATCAAATAGGTTGCATGATATTCTACTAATGCGGTGCAAAACAGAAAATGAGTAGCAATGGAGAGTTACACTGCTGTACATGAGTAAAGGTTTGTGTGGTCGTGGTGCTTAAAATGCGAAAAAAAAAGACTTCCATTTTCTCAAGCTTCAGTTGCAACCACGCGCACAAACACAAAAGAAAAGGTGATGCATGAAAAGTTACTTTAAAACATTACCTGGAACCTATGCCCAACAAAGCTGGCTATTGAACAAAACCGATGATACATTAACAATGGTCTGATTTTATTGCTTGTGCACTTCAACTCTACAATGAACTTTCAAGGATGCTTAAGTTTCAAACAATTTAAGCAGGTGCATTATCTGCATCATAGCATAGCTAGGTAGGTACAGTAAAACTCCTGAGACAGTCATGGCATCATTGGGAGCAAAATCAACAGCCAACTTTCCTGAAAGAGCACTCACAAACTCAAGCAGCGCCTACTCCGGCCTTCATCTCCGCTGCAGCCTTCCTCTCGCAGTCTTCAATGTACCATTTGAGAATCGCAAGCCTCGCCGTCTCGAAGGCGCAGTATCCCAGCGCGGCGAAGCAAGCGCTGTGCAGCACCCTCGGACCAATCCCCCGGGACAAGCCCATCAGCCCCTCCTCGGCGACGACCTCCCGCATTGTCCCAACCACGGTGCGGCTCCCCTCGGTGCCCACCCTGGTCATGAGGCGCGTCTTGACGACGTCGAGCGGGGTGGTGAGCGCCGCCGATATGGCCCCCGCGAGAGCGCCGCACAGCACACTCTCTCCCGGCGTGAGGCTCTCCTTGTTGCGTTGCTTGAGGGTGAATGCCTTGAGGTACTCGAAGGAGGAGTAGCTGAGGACCCCCGCGGGGAGGTTGCGGAGGAGGGTGGCGGCGTAGCCGGCGTAGAGGCCGAAGAATCCGTCGGTCTGGAGGATCTGGAGGAGCACCTGCCATGAGCGGCCCTTGGCGGCGCCGGATTGGAGGCGCTGGGTGATGAGCTCCTTGGGGACCATGATGGCGGAGGAGGAGACGTTGCCGCTGGCGCCGGCGAGCGGCGGCACGAGGAAGGGTGGGAGGTGGGGGCGGAGCAGCGACTTGGCGAGCTCGCACGTGCCGAAGTAGACGGCGGAGGAGGACGCGGAGCCGAGGATGACGGCGGAGAGGCCGCGGTAGAGCCCCAGGGGCCCGTCGGTTCGGAGGATGTCGAGGAACACCTGCCACGACCCCCCCGCGGCGGCGCCGGCCTGGATGCGGGTCTTGACGGCGTCGATGGGGAGCAGAGCGGCGTAGGTGAAGGCCCCCGCCGCGGCGCCCGCGCACGCCCCGATGGCCGCGCGGGCGAGCGGGGTGGGAGGCGCCGTGGCGGCGACGGCAGCCGACGCAGGCGCGGGCGCGGGGATGGAGAGAGATGAGGAGGAGAAGACGGGGCCGGGCGACGAGGAGGAGGAGGGAGGCGGCGGGTGCTGGAGGAGGAGCGAGGTGAGGTCGGAGAAGAGGGAGGGGAAGTCGAGGTGCGGCTGCGATTGGGAGCGGGCGGCCATGGCGACGGAGAGCGACTCCCTCGAGCTCGGCGGCGGCATGGTCACCTCCACCTTCACCTTCACCTTCACCTACTCCGCTGCGCCTGCGTGGAGAGAAGGGTTGGGTTGGGTTGGGTTGGGGTGGGGTGGAGGAGACGAAGCCTACTCCATTTCTGGGATGTCAGTTATGGATGGGGCCCACTTTTGTTGTGGGCCCTGGGCCGTATGGCTAGTTCGTGATTCTTGTTGGAATTCTTTCCTCCAACTTTGCTCTGCTTTCGAATGGAGGAAATTTAGTTGAATTATATAGAAAATTGAACCAAATTCTATAGGGGTTCTCCAAAATTCATACTCCTTCCGTCCTAATATAAGTGATGACCGGATGTGACATTTCATAGAGGAAGTACGTGAATTTTGTAAGATACTGTGGGGTTTTCTGAAGAAGGCAGTGCAATTCCCGCGGGATTTGAGAGTTTTTCTCTGGCTCCTCTAAAAAATAATTTGAAGTGTCTGGCAGTTGCAGTTTTAGAGCAGTTTCATTCCCAGAAATTCTACCAAGGCTTCACTCCATATCATCAGCATCATGTACATAGACAGTTGCAGTTTTAGAGCAGTTTTATTTCCAGAAATTCTACCAAGGCTTCACTTCATATCATCAGCATCTTGTACATAGAAAGGATGGAAAATGGTTGCAGAAAATTTCTCTGAATCTTTACACCTGCACTGCATTCGCCATTCAGCAATTAATTCATCATCACACAAAAAGGGAAAAGAAAGGGCTAGTCCTCCCTAATAGTTTCACAGCCCTCCCTAAATTTGTTTGACAGCTCTATGTACATGAGTGACATTGGGGCAGAGAACCACAATCCCCCCTTGGACGATCATGGATGAAAAATAAGAATAATTATCCACACTACAGGGCCAAAAAAGAATTTTTCTCTTCAAGGCCTTGCAAATGATAGTTGCAAGGCCTCTTTAACTATGGCTTTGGAGCCTCACTTCATGTTCTTCCTCCAGCCAGTCCAGCAGCATGCCATCCTCATGTCATCGAGCTGACCGGGTTGATGCTGCTGACGAGACTCTTTCGGAACTTCTTACGTTGTACCTCTCATATACCTTCTCCCGGTTCTCGTTCCACCAGTTCTCTGCTTGATGCTCCCCAAACCGCCTGCGACTGCAAGGATAAGAGAAGTGAGTTGAATTGGGCATTGCGTATGAAATGTTGTATGATCCCAGCACAAACACTGCACCATTCATAGTGCACATTAGAGCCTAGAGGGGCACTTGCTGTGTTAAAAGACACCAAGAGGCAGCTTACTTTGCATTGCAACTATAGTATGACTGTTGATTAAATAGTTGAATTAAGGAATAACACACCATTCTGTTTTATACTGTGGAGCATATCCCGAAACATAAACCAACTGTCAGGTTCACAGTGATTTGCGAAAGCATTTTTTTTATTTTAGTCAAGAAATACCATATCTTACTAAGGGGCAAACAAAAACTAACCACCATGACAGGATTTAAGAAAGAGGATAGAGATCCTGATTTACCTGAAGCGCACCCGCTTCAGATCCCGAGTCCCATCGCGTAATGTTGTCAGTGTAATGTATACCCCTGGTTCATACTGTTCAATCCATTCAGCCTGAACTTGGTTGCTGGACAGAGATACTGTCCCTCGAGGTTTGTAACCATCTTCACCATTTTGAAGGGACCTAGCATCCCTGTTATTGCTATCATCCGATTTACCGCTTGCACTGAACAACTCATCACTACTGATCCGTGCCCTTCGATTTGAAAGTTCAGTGTCATGAGGGCTTGAAACCCGATGGCTGTGAGTGCTCACTTCACTATGTTCACTAATACTACCCGGTGATTTATGTTGACTTGAGATTCCATTTGCATGCAAGGATCTTCCAGTGTTCAGGCTAGGCGTGTTTAAAGCACTGATAGACTCATTTTGTAGCTGGTGGATGCCATTCGTGCCCGAGTAGATAGCAGCATGCAACTCTGTGCCATTTGGAAAATGCATTTGTTTTGATTCATTCCCATCATAGGCTCCCTGATCTGGAGGCAGTCTTTCAGCCATATCCTTGAGCTGCACAAGCCGAAGCAAAAGGCAGACAATAGCCATCAGGGAAAAGGATAGCCATAACAAAACTAAAGTAAGTGATACTTAACTGAAGAAAACTCAAATGAATAATTTGAGAGGTTAGGTGCCAAATACAGAAGTTTCTTTCAGATTAAAGTTTTTTTAAAAAAGATAAAGTGAATATTTAGGTATTGTACATTTTGATTTTGACATTGCATGTAATTCATAACATTAAGAAATTTCTACTCTTGCAAAATGGAAGTGAAGTGAAACTGAAACATATCCCTTTTGTTTCTGGTAGAATGATTATACATTTAAAATGTCCACCACAATAACATGCATGAACACAGCTTGGCATTCTTAACCACAATATATCACAGGCCAGGAATACTACAGGTGTCCAACAGTTAATTAGTTAAGTATCGGTTCATGGCTTTTATGAACAAAGGAGGACAATAAGCTAATAGGCCTTACCTGTGCTGTTAGCGATTTTATGACTTCCTTTGCAGCTTTGGACTTTGAAGATTCTTCTGCAACCAGTGTCATGGCCTCTTGTACTTTCTTGGCTGATTTCTGCAACTCAAGCTCTTGAACCTCACATCGGTGCCTCAGGTTATCAACCTAAATATGTGCAGCATTAAATTCTTTAGTCGCATAATAAAGAGGATACCAAAGTTGGACTTGCGCATAAATAAATAAAGAGATACCTGTGCACGGAGTCTTTCAACTTCCTGATTTAACATCTCATTTGTTTTCACAAGATTATCAGCAGCACCTTTTCCAATAGAAAGGCCATGAGTTGTTGGAACTGGTGTGGTAGAACGGGGCGGACTAGGCTTGCGAGAGAAAGGGGAAACAGCCCTAGAAGTATTTACCGATCGAACTGCCGTTGTGCGCACTGCTCTTGGAACTGGCCTGTTCAGATCAAGCCCACCAGATAGAGCAATATCTCTAAGCTGAAGAAGCGAATTCATTTGAGGTGTACGAAGAAACGACAGTGCATCTGTTTTTTTCCCTTGTTTTGCTGCCTTGCTATCCAAACTTCTGATCATATCCAGATTACTAGGTATAATTGCTTTTGTCAATCTACCATCAGAGTTGCTTTCGCGAAGTACATTCTCTTTCTTTTTACTAATTGCACTAGAGTCTACAGCATTGTTCAATTTCAAGAAGCAGGAATCACAAACACGGTAAGGTTTTGCAGGATTGGGAGCCAAAGCTGCCCTGACAGCCTTCCTTGAGGTGCACGCATTACAATGGACAAGTCCACAATTATGGCAATTATGCCTCTTTCGGGTGAACCCAAATGGTTGTCGACATGAAGCACACTGTGACTGCTCGGCTCCAGAGACCCACTTATGCTGGCATATAGCAGCAGTGAAGTTTGCTCCACAGGCTATGTGCCTAACAGACCTATCTCTCAATGCCTCAACCAGTGTAGGTATTTTTCTGTCCTCTATATCTCCATGACCTAGTCTTCCATTGGCTCCTTTTCCCCATGTAAAAACCTCGCTCTTAATTGTCAAAACTGCAACATGGTAGGAACCACAGGCAACTTGCACAACATTTTCACCCACAATCTCTTCAACTAAACATGGAATCTTACCATCTGAACGAGGATTGCCAAGCTGACCATAAACAGTATTACCCATGCTCAAAACTTTCCCAGATGTTGTCAGACCCACAGTTAAACTATGGCCACATGCTATCCTGTGAAAATCATAATCAATAAGTGAAGCCACACATGTAGGCTTGAGTCGTGGTTCTTTGTCACCATGACCAAGTCGATGCTTATCACCATCTCCCCATGTGAAGAGCTTTCCAGAAGATATACTTGAACTTGACTGAGTCACTATAACTTCTACAATGGCAGCAGTGTGCCATACACCACATGCAACAGAAATCGTTTTCAACCCCGATAAAGACTCGACCTCCTTTGGGCATGAAATGCTTTCTCGGTTTCCATGGCCTAAAACTCCAAATGTGCCATCACCAAAGGTAAATAGCTGGCCCATTGTTGTAATCAAAGCTGTATGCCATGTTCCACAAGATACATAAGCAACTGCAAGACCTTCCAATGCTCCTGCAATTCTTTTTGGAATCCAGTGGCTTACATCTTTACCATGGCCTAGAAGTCCAACATTATGTGTTCCGTCTCCCCAAGTATACAGTTCCCCAGCTGTTGTCACAGCACAAGTATGGAACTCCCCACAAGCAACAATATCCACATTGCAAACTGCTAATGACTCAATTAGACGAGGATGAATAGAATCTTCTCGTGATCCATGGCCAAGGCGTCCACCAGATTCTTCACCCCATGTAAAGACTTCTCCATTTTTTGTGACCAAAGCAGAATGTTTAACTCCACAATCCACATGATACGCATCAAGGACTAAATTAGATTCCAAAGGCTTAGGTCGCAGGACATCGGTCCTAACAGTTGACCTAACTACAGTATCAGAACCAGTTCTTACAGAGTTATCACAGATAACTTCACCCCATACATACACATCACCTGAAGAATCACAGTCATCTTGTGCAGAACCGTGACTTGATGTACTAGGGGCACTAGATGTGCTTACTCTGATAACATCAGAAGAAGCCCCTTTAGTGTGCATATTTATCACATCTGATCTCCAAGAACTGCTATTGCAGGAATAACAAGGCTGATTTAATATTGAAAAATCTGCATATGTTTAACAGCAACTCAGTAAAACTCATTATGCATCATCAAATTGATACAGTAGTTTTAACGAAACAAAATTACAGATAAGAACAAGTGAATAAAATACATGGATGCGGTTACGGGAACAAAGTATCAGCATCCTATGAACCTGAATGGCAGCAATAATGGAGGTTATGGGGAAAGCACACTTCTGTTACTGGAGAGCAAGATTTAAAATGACTATGGCCAGGTATAGTTAGATCCCATTATAGTACAGCAATTACAAAAGTTGTTTGTGAACTAATTTGTCCATCTTATAATATGAACCAGTTTGAGGTCCGCGCTCTAAAACTGTACACACTAGTTATCAGAAGCAACATAGAATGGTTCTGTTGAAATGCATAAATTCACATTATACCTTCATCATAAAGAGGATCAGGCTGCTGAGTAGCACAGCAGCTCCTCCTACGCTTATATTGACCACAAACTACTACAGCACTACATGATACAAGTTAATCCTGATCCTCTCTATCGCTTATAAATCCTTCCTACATGTTTGGAAAAGTTGCTAGCTAAAGCTCGAAAAAAAGGAAAATCCATAAACATACCATTTTTAACATAGCAATAATAACCAAGAACACATCGTGAAAATTACCAGGTGTACACATAAATAGCAATTTTATCCCGAGAATCCAGCACATCCTAAGTGGAATCAACATAATAGCAATATGCATAAATCCCTCTGCCCTGACCATTCCACATACCTTGCATCTAGAATTCACCTACGCTCATTCATCCACAAGCTCGCTAGTAATAGCAACCCCAAGTCCAAGCAAAAAAAAACAAGAAAGCATCCATAGTTTTTTCTCATTCCACTACCACTACCACAGAGCAAATCTTAGACAGCAAAGCCCTCACAAAATTCGCCCTAACCTAATCAAGCAATCAGAACAGAAGCCACAAGCTAAGCCCCCCAAACCTCGCATCCTCAACTAAAACCACACGGCACAAACCACTGAGAGGAGCCTCCTTTTCTAGCCATTTTCCGCACCGAACATAGCAGGAAGAGTAGAACAGATTGGATTTCGCCGTACCAGAGGAGGCAGGAGACACGGGGGGGCGAGCTCGCCGGGGATCGATCCCTACTAAGCCCGCGGCGCAGCCTCTGCTCCGAGTCCTAGATCCGGCCGAACCGAGCAGGAAGGAGAGGGGAGCAGAAGAGGCCAGACAAAGCCGGCGGCCGCGGCCGTACGCTGGGGTTGGGAAAGCTGTGCGCTAAGCTCCCCGATTCCAACTCTTGATTCCTCTTTGCCCCCTCTCTCTTGGAGCTCGTCGTGCGCGGTGGAGTCGTCGGAGACGGCGACGCAGAACGGAGAGGAGAGCCTGGTCTTGCACGAGGCCTTAGCTTCTCGCCTTGCCTAAGCGCGCAGCCGCCGGAGAGGCTCGCTTGCTGGCCCGCGAAGCTCTGCTCCGCCAGGCGCTGGACCTGGACGCTCCGCCGCCGAGTAGATCCGGCCGCCGACGAGGTCGTCGGGCGAGCGGCGGATGAGTTGGGGGGGAGAAGCGGCGCGGCGGCGACACCAGAGGAGCGGGAGCCCCGGCGACGGATGGAAGAAATGGAAGGAAATGAGAGAGAGGGGGTGATTTTATATAACTAACTTGTTTTCAGGGTGTTTAATGTAAAAACTTTGGATCTACATGTAAACTGTGGGAATTTTTTTTCCTTTCTTACTATTCCGTGTAAAGTGTATAAACCGTATTTTCTTTCCTCTTGTAAAAATTTGTACTACTTCTCTCTTTAAATATTTTTCTACTTTTTTTATAACTAGTGTACTTTTTTTTCTTTTGTCATTGCCGCCTAGTCAACAGTCGTTGACTGCTATACCCTTACAGATATTTTAAAATATAACGAGCTTAAAAACTCTTAAAATGCCATAAGATGACAATAAAACTAGCAGTTGAAAGATATTGAATTTACATAATATATTTATAGTTTAATTAAATTCTGCAAACCATTAAACCTATTTAAAACCATGCCTCAAACAATATATATTGGCGTCTACAATATAGTTGTCATGCGACTGACTTGCATCTTACTGCATTTTTTCTAAAAGTATCTTACATATGAATTGTTGATAGCTACTATATATACTTTGAAATCACCGGAAGCTATTGCGATACATATAAAAATATTGTGTGTTTAATTAATTGTCATCTTTCAAGAATATGTGTCCTAAATTTTATCAAATGTGAATGCTATTTATAATGCATTCCATGTGAAAACAGTAAAACATGACTTTCGGAAGCTAATGGCTTGGAATGTCAAATATGGCATGGTAAATCTTTACTAACTCTATTATCTTGTACTCCACGTATGCTAAAGTAAATTAGGGCGGTTATGATCTACTCCCTCCGTCCCAAAATAAGTATAGCCATAGTTTTCTGCGTCTAAATTTGACCATTCGTCTTATTTGAAAAAAATTTAAAAAAAATTAAAAACATAAGTCACGAGTAAAGTGCTATTCAAGCTTTATCATCTTATAACAATAAAAATACTAATTATAAAAAAATTTTAAATAAGACGAATGATTAAAGTTGGACGCGGAAACTGATGGCTATACTTATCTTGGGACGGAGGTAGTAAACAAAAATAAAAATAAAAATATAGCGTCTCTGCTAAATGTCAATTCCTCTACCTCGAAGCTTTTGGTTCCCAACAACTGATGTAGCTTTCTTGGTGGGTCTTGTTGTCTACTCATTTCATGCTTGATACCATCTGGAGACAGTATTTATACCCCAATTATTCTTACAATAAACACAATTTAGAATCTTTTTAATGGTGTATAGTACTCCCTTTGTTTCACAATGTAAGTCATTCTAGCATTTCTCACATTTATATTGATGCTAATGAATCTAGACATATATATATATATTTATTAGCATCAATATGAATGTGAAAAATGCTAAAATGACTTACATTGTAAAACGGAAGAAGTAGTAATAACATCAACGAAAACACCATTCTAGAAAAGCAATTAATAAATATCCTAATGACACTGACTTGATTAATTAGCACAACCTACCGAAGGTTTGGACTTTGGACCAGGCCAGAGATGAGTTTTACTATTCATTTTTTTCTGTCTTTGACTGGATCATGGACCCTGGTGACATGGCTTTGATCCGGTGGGGCCCACTTGTCGGGGCATGAAGCATGATAACATGGCCATGTATGTCCTCCTTCACAAGGATCCGGATCATGTCTTTCCAAGGAGAAAAAGGCACGGCTTGCACATGACCTACCTAGCCAACTAGGGGCTAGCTAGGGCCATCTTAAAAAATCGATATCCTTCCGAACAAACTTTTAAGATACCCTCTTCGTCGCATAAAAAAAATCAGTTTTATTATATAAAAAAGTCATATCTTGTTCTAAGTTAATTTTTTATGGGACGGGGTAAGTATATATTTAGGATATGTCAATTGTGTTTTGAAAGGTTTAGCACAAACAAAGTCATCAAGGAAGAAATGGGACACTGAACTATTCAGTTCAAATATCCTTTTTTTTTCAGGAATTCAGTTTATTGTAATTGCTTCTAGATAAACTGTGACAGCTTATGTTCACTGCTTTCTACTAGTTTCTACAAGCTATTTTCCCTAACATGTCAAGATCCATGTGGTGTATGGTGTAGTACATAAGCGTAAACCACATGTTGTTGTATCAACCAACCAGTTCTATTCAGTACTACTACCTAAACAAAACTTTTGCTTTTTTATCGTTTGTTCAGATAGATGAGCTAAACAAATTTAATCGTGTGGTGTTGCTTTTGAGGAGATCAAGATAATGCAGGCACTAGCTTAATTATACAGCTTGATAGAATCGAGTGTTTGTGCTAGCTACCTGTTATGGAGGAAGACAAGAGCAGAGAGCAAAAAGGTGTCTTTTAGATGATGATACTTTTCTTCGGATGAAGTAATCAAACTGTGATGTGTTGCACACTTGTCTCCCATTAACGAGCAGCAGATCGTTAGTGAGGATAAAATTTTAGATTCTACTGTCTTGTTTATATGGGTATTAGTGTGCACGCTTAGTGCTGTCATTTCAACAAATCCCTACACAAATCTTGATTTGAGCTTTAGTTTGGTTCTAGTGTGGGATGTTCTTACCGTGCACGGTTGTTATTGGCACATTATATTTGTACCAAGTAATTAACTATCTCTCATTTCACAAACTATAATAAAAATCAAAAGTGTTGGTTTCGATTCTGGGCCCTATTGTAAAGGTGTGAAGGAAACAAGGATACAAGATTTTCGTCACCATGGATGAATGTTTAGTAATAAGGATTAATTTCTGATTGTATAATCTCCATCTATATGGTGTCGCTTTATTTAGTTTCCTTGGCAATTTTCTATTTTCAACCACAGTAATGTGAGTTGCAGTTGTAGTTTCTATGAAGCTAAGGCTGAATTAATTTCCATTATCTAAAATAAAATCTAAGGTTTCAATAGAAGTTGGAAAGATGAAACCGCAATTAGCAGTTTTAAATTGGATTGATTAACAAATAAGACAGTGGCATGGAGTACAGTGTTCTTCACATGGTGGGATAGTATCATAGTAGCAGCAGCAGTGGTAGCCAGCAGCATAATAAAATCATAGCAGACCAAGTAGGTTAGGTAGTTGACCTATGCCTAAATAGGTGACGACTGGTAAGATTTGCATAAACAAGCTTGTCGTTTTTAGTAGCTTATTGCATCTAGAGAAAGAACACTGTTGTGTTTTGGGGTGCTAAACAAATTGTCAACTTGCTAAAAACTAATTAATGAAGCATACATTATATGATGATGGCTGTGTTGGTATTGCCATTGCATCTTCTGAAGGTAAAGTACACATGACATTTGCTTCATCTAAGTTTTCTGTCAGGTTCATGCAAATAACTGGTACTTGAAGTTTACATTTTGGTCAGAGTCTGAACAAAGCAGCAAGCTTTGAGTGTTTATTCAGACAGATTATTAAACCATATATCTGTATATTTTTCTCTTTCTTTTTCTCTAACTAACCTTGAGCTAGTAGTATCATCATTTGGTTGTTGAACAACAAGACCAAAAGCTTCACACGCTTGTACGAAATCCGAATTTTGGGGTCACATGTGCTTAGAATTAGATGGTCCATGTACTTAAGGGCCATGGCCTCTAATCTGTAGGTAATTAAGGGCACAGCTTGATGAGACCCATGTGCTTCCGTAACCATGAAATGCCAACTGAAAAAGCTAAGCATTTCATGTCGTCTGCCATGTAGTAGTCCCTCTGTTCTATTTTAAATGCAACCATAAGTTTTCGCGTTCAATTTTAATCGTCCGTCTTATTTAAATTTTTTTATAATTAATATTTTTGTTGTTATGAGATGATAAAACATGAATAGTACTTTACCCGAGACTTATGTTTTTAAATTTTTTTAATTTTTTTTAAAATAAGACGGACGGTTAAGGTTAGACACGGAAAACTATAGCTACACTTAAAATGGAACGGAGGGAGTACTAGATCAATATAAGATCTTTCCAAATTGCTCCCCTTTTTTTTTTTGCCCCTCTAACAGATCAAGCTATTAGCTACAAGTTGGGCAAAATTCCAAGCATGCAAGACAATTATTTTCTTGTCCATGGATGCAGACATGAACATGCCAAAGAGGCAATGATAATGATAAGAGATGTAATGGCTTATGCTAGTGGTGTGTTGTTAGTTGAGCTAACTGTACAACACAAGGACACATAATTAAGCACAAAATGAGTCAATGATATTTGATAATGTTGAGCCCCAAATTGGGAGAGAAAAATTAAATGCAGTTGGGCCTATCATGGGCCAGAATGTGGACTGTGTGAGGCTATGCATAAAACTGGGCCAGGTCTAATTAAAGGATTTTGCATGAATGGCTAGGGCTAGCTGTTGTGAATTTCTGAATATACTAGATAAAACTCCCCGTATTGCAGCGAGAGATAATGTTTAATTTATAAGTTTTGACTTGCTAAAAAATAAATAATAATGAAATATTGAACCATATTTTAACATTTAAGTATGCACTATTTAGGTTCTAGTGTGGTACACGACTTTTTGTTTTTACTATTTGACACTAACCGGAGAGAAAAGATGCATAGTTGTGTCAAGTAAAAAAACAAACAAATTGAATATTAAAATAGTATGATAACATTCGCCTTTCTTTCCATATCTTGTGAATACAGCTGAACATAAATAATCAAGGAAAATGGGAAAATGGATATGTCTGAGTATGGAACTCCTCTAACGGGGAAGTGAGCACTCCTCTTTAGAGATTCGGTCAGGAGGCGAGTTTTGAGCTCAGGTCGCGACTCACATGGGAGATGGACATAAGATATTATATATATATATATATATAGGTAAATTTTGATACTACTTTTTTTATAAGGTAAAGTTAGCTAGCTCATGTTTGGTTTGATACCAATGTAAAGCCAAAATTTAGTAGCATGGTAAAGAAGTTTCTAAAATGTAGCTAAATTGAGCATAGTCAGTGGTCACTATCAATTGTTTTGGCTTCAATCTAAACTTGCACATTTACTATTTAAGTTACCAAAATTTTTGATAAGGCATCTTTCGGCTTTAATGCAAAACGACTCGAAGGGACGAGGCAAACAGAACTCTAACTGATGGGCTTATAGGTGTGATCTAAATTGGGCATAAGGTACCCATCGGTTGCTCACGGCTTATTAATGATTAAAAATTAATCCGTGAATAAAACTTTTGTATATATGTACTTAGCGACTTACTCCCTCCGTTCCACAATATAAAGGCTTTTGGGCGAATGTGACACATCCTAGTAATTTGAATCTAGATAGGCTCATGTCCAGATTCGTATCACTAGGATGTGTCTCATCCACTCAAAAGCTCTTATATTTTGAGGCAGAAGGAGTAAAAGCTAAAGTTGAAAAAAAACTATGTTAAAAAAACATCAAAATCAATTTTAAAATTAAGTTTTAAAATTTAAATTTTGGCTTTAGCTTATGAGCCTCTAGGCAAACGATGTGCCCTAAATGTTGGCCCATACATGCTACGTGCAGATACTGTACATGTTAGCCAATCCTGCATCCTAACCTTGCAATGAAGATCCAACGGTCCAAACAAATGGGGTGATGTAGAAGCACCATATGTCAGGAAAATAGCAATACCTAAACTAGGTAGGGATCAATTATATAGGTAGGGATCAACTGTATATGTTTATAGAATTTGCTTTGCTTTAACAAAAGAAGACCAATCATCTCTTGCTTTAATTTCAATAATCAACATCAGCCATTAGTTGCTACGAAAGCAGCATATGGACATTGGCTAAACCAGTTTTTGAGTGAATTGTCATTGCCATTGTTCAATCAAATTGTCGTTATTGTCCTTGATAAAAGTGGAGAAAAAAATCATAAATATCCGAGCTACGCAGGTGAGACAATTTAATATTAGATTGACTAAAGATTGGAGGGCTTATGAAGGAGTTGACGATAAAGATCCATATACGTTAGGTAGCAAAATTGTTTATGCATGAGAAACTTTCATTTGACTTTGAATACTCCCTCCGTTTCCGTTTCTAAATATTTGACGCTGTTAACTTTTTAAAATATGTTTAACAGTTTATCTTATTTAAAAACTTTAAGTAATTATTAGTTCTTTTCCTATCATTTGATTCATTGTTATATATACTTATATATATACATATAGTTTTACATATTTCACAAAAGTTTTTAATAAGACGAACGATCAAACATATGCTAAAAAGTCAACGGTGTTAAATATTTAGAAACGGAGGGAATAATATCTAGGAAAATAAAAAAAGAGGAGCAAAGACATTTGGCTGATAATTGTGAGTTGCATGCATGCACTGCTGCTAGCGTTAGAAAATCAGGGCCTCATCGTTTAACCTATAAAGAATAAGTAGTAGGCAAAATTTAAATTTTAAAACTTAATTTTCGAATTCATTTAGAGTATTTTTCATTTTTTCAGCCTATTATTTTCAGCATTACCTTTTAAATCGCTACGGATATATATAGAAAAATCGTTAAAAGTTATTTTTTATCGCTAATAAGTGTTACGGCTTCTCAATTAAAAAAATCGTTACAGCTTAATCAGCTCGTGTCTAACACTCTAACCAATGATGCCATTTTCTGATACTACATTTGCATGTTAGGTTTGCCGCTATTTTTTTTTTCTGGTTACGACATGACCTTATACGATGTAATCTTGTAATTTTTCTCCTACTCTATTAATAGAATTTCGCACCGTCTTATACAAGTTGAATTCCATTACTCAATGAAATGGCACCTGCTGTTGAAGTTACCTCTGTTTCAGGTTATAAGACGTTTTGACTTTTGTCAAAGTCAAACTGCTTTAGTTTGATTATGTTTGTAGAAAAAAATAATAACTTTTTCAACCCAAAAAAATATTATAAAAATATATTCAACTATTGATTTAATGAAACTAATTTGGTATTATAAACATTACTATATTTATCTATAAACTTAGTTAAACTTAAAGCAGTTTGACTTTGACCAAAATAACCAGAAAACCAGAGAGAGTAGTACACAAGTCAAGGCGGGCAGGTCGCCATCTACCTCGCGTGTCAATATGAAATTGACCAGTCGAGCCATTTAGCAGAACAACTGAATAATTTGAGAGCTTGGAAAGCTCAACTAAAGTAGTGTATTTCATAGATCACCTTGGACCTACAAAAATCAACATTGGCAGGTCAAAACAACACACAAATCTTGGACTAAGAATAGAACAATCTTATACACATCACATCGCAGAAGAAAAGTATGCAACCACCTCAGCATTCACTGCTACATGATACTTGTAATCGAATATGATCGAAGCTTGTAATTGAGCAAAGATTGGCTTGATTAATCAGTTGATTGATTAGCTTGCTCTTGGCCATGGCCAAACCATTAGATTTGCCGTTGTTGCTGATACCGGTCATGGTTGTTACCCTCATCAGCGTGTCATTTGCCCAAACAAATGTCACTTCGGGCGCCTCCGTGCAGGCCATCGCCGGCGCCGGCTGGTCCTCGCCGTCGGGCCACTTTGTCTTCGGCTTCTACGCCACCGACGGCGGCCTCACCGTGGGCGTCTGGCTCGCCACCGCGCCCAGCATAACGGTGACGGTGACGTGGACGGCCTCACCTACGACGGCCGCCTGCTCTGGACCGGCGCGAACGGCCAGGACAGGACCGTCGCCGCGCCGCCCCAGCCGGCCGTCGCGGCGGCCATGCGCGACGACGGCAACTTCGTGCTGTACGCCGCGAACGCGACGGTGGCGTGGTCGACGTTCGCGGCGCCGACCGACACCCTGCTCGCCGGCCAGGACCTCGCCCCCGGCGCACAGCTCTTCTCGAGCGTCTCCGCCACGAGCAGGGCCACCGGCAAGTACCGGCTGACCAACCAGCTCAACGACGGCAACCTCGTCATGTACCCGGCGGGCACCATGAACGTCGCCGCCGCCGCGTACTGGGACACCGGCACGTTCCAGATAGGCTTCCCCCTCACCTTGCGTCTCGATGCCAGCGGCGTGCTCTACCTCGTCGGCAACAATGGCAGCTACACCAAGAACTTGACGAAGGCCAGTGCAGCTCAAGCCGTGGAGCAAGCTCACTACCACCGCGTCACGCTTGATCCCGACGGCGTCTTGCGTTCGTATCGCCATGGATTGCTGTCGAGCGGCGGGTGGAAGACCGACGTCGAGTGGATCGGGCCGAGCGATCGGTGCCATGTCAAGGGCGCCTGCGGGTTCAACAGCTACTGCGTGCTTGATCGCGACGCGCAGCCCAGCTGCTTGTGCCCGCCGGGGTTCGATTTGATCGACGCCGGCGACGCCGCGGGCGGGTGCACGGCGAGCTCCGGCGCCGGCGAGTGCACGGCGGGGCAGAGAGCCGACCCTGGTTCGTCCATGGCGACCATGCAGAACGTGTCGTGGGCGGACACGCCGTGCGGGGTGCTGGCCGCGGGCACGAGGGCCGCCGACTGCCAGGCGGCGTGCATGTCAGACTGCTTCTTCGTCGCCGCGCTGCTCGACACCAACGACGGCACGTGCACGAAGCAGCAGCTCCCACTTCGATACGGCCGCGCGGGCGGCGGCTACACGATGTTCGTCAAGACCGGTGGAGCGGCGAGCCCGGCGCTCGGCGGCGGCGGCGGCGGCAACCACCACCACCACCGCCTCAGGCGAGCGAGCACCGTCGCGCTGGTCTGCGTCGGGCTCCTGACATTCGTCGCGCTGGTCTATATCAGACCACGCTGGTCTGATATAGTGAAGATATTTTGCTGGCTGGCGCCTGTGGTTTTTTCTCTCCTGTTTTGGGAGGGTTTTTCACGTTAAATCTTGTGTCTTCCGTGATTGATCTAGAGTTTTTTATCGTTTGTTCGCTTATCGTTTCCTAACAAGTGGTATTAGAGCTTGTTCCCACATTAGGGTTTCGCGATGGCGTCGATGAAGTATGATCTACCGCTGCTAGCCTACAAGACGAGATTCTCGCTGTGGCAAATCAAGATGCGGGCTGTTCTGGCGCAAACTTCGGATCTTGATGAGGCGTTGGAAAGCTTCGGGAAGAAGAAATCGACTGAATGGACCGCTATGGAGAAGTGGAAAGATCGTAAGGCTCTGTCGCTGATCCAACTTCATCTATCTAATGATATTTTGCAAGAAGTGTTGCAGGAAAAGACTGCTGCAGAACTTTGGCTCAAACTGGAATCGATCTGCATGTCTAAAGATCTAACCAGTAAGATGCATATCAAGATGAAGTTATTCTCGCACAAGTTGCAGGAGAGTGGTTCTGTGTTGAACCACATATCAGTCTTCAAGGAGATCGTTGCCGACCTAGTGTCGATGGAGGTACAGTTTGATGATGAAGATTTAGGTTTTTTACTGTTATGCTCACTGCCTAGTTCATATGCAAATTTTCGTGACACCATACTTTTAAGCCGTGATGAACTAACCCTAGCGGAAGTTTATGAGGCGCTCCAAAATAGGGAAAAGATGAAAGGTATGGTTCAGTCTGATGCGTCGTCCTCTAAGGGCAAAGCATTGCAGGTCAGAGGCGGATCTGAGCAGAGAACCTACAACGACAGCAATGATCGTGACAAGAGCCAGAGTAGAGGCCGTTCCAAGTCCAGAGGTAAAAAGTTCTGTAAGTATTGCAAAAAGAAAAATCACTTCATTGAAGAATGTTGGAAGCTGCAGAATAAGGAGAAAAGGAAATCTGATGGTAAGGCCTCTGTTGTTACCAGTGCTAAAAACTCTGATTCAGGAGATTGTCTTGTCGTTTTTGCTGGTTGTGTTGCTAGTCATGATGAATGGATTCTTGATACTGCATGTTCGTTTCATATCTGCATTAACAGAGATTGGTTTAGTTCTTACAAGTCTGTGCAGAATGGAGATGTTGTGTGCACGGGAGATGATAACCCACGTGAGATTATGGGCATTGGCTCCGTACAGATCAAGACACATGATGGCATGACACGCACGCTGAAAGATGTGAGACACATATCAGGGATGGTGAGAAATCTCATCTCTCTCAGCACACTTGATGCAGAAGGATACAGATACTCCGGTTCAGGTGGAGTTGTAAAGGTATCGAAAGGTTCTCTCGTTTATATGATTGGTGATATGAATTCTGCAAACTTATATGTCCTTAGAGGAAGTACATTACATGGTTTTGTTACCGCTGCTGCTGTTTCTAAAGATGAACCTAGTAAGACTAACCTGTGGCATATGCGTCTTGGACATATGAGTGAACTTGGTATGGCAGAATTGATGAAGAGGAACCTGCTGGATGGCTGCACTCAGGGTAACATGAAGTTCTGTGAGCACTGTGTTTTTGGTAAGCACAAGAGGGTAAAATTCAATACTTCAGTTCATCGCACCAAAGGTATACTTGATTATATACATGCTGATTTGTGGGGGCCTTCTCGTAAGCCCTCTCTTGGTGGTGCTCGTTATATGCTTACCATTATTGATGATTACTCTAGAAAAGTGTGGCCTTATTTCTTGAAACATAAAGATGATACATTTGCTGCTTTTAAAGAGTGGAAAGTCATGATAGAAAGGCAACCTGAAAAGGAGGTAAAAGTACTTCGCACTGACAATGGTGGTGAATTTTGTTCGGATGCTTTTGATGATTACTGCAGGAAGGAAGGCATCGTTAGGCATCACACCATCCCGTACACTCCACAGCAGAATGGTGTGGCTGAGTGCATGAACAGAACAATCATCTCCAAGGCTCGTTGTATGCTGTCCAACGCTCACATGAACAAGCGTTTTTGGGCAGAGGCTGCTAACACCGCCTGCTACTTGATCAACAGGTTGCCTTCTATCCCACTTAATAAGAAAACTCCCATTGAGGTATGGTCTGGTATGCCCGCTGATTATTCACAGTTGAGAGTTTTTGGATGCACTGCTTATGCTCATGTTGATAATGGAAAATTAGAGCCTAGAGCTATTAAGTGTCTGTTTCTTGGTTATGGTTCAGGAGTAAAAGGATATAAGTTATGGAATCCTGAAACTAATAAGACATTCATGAGCAGGAGTGTTATTTTCAATGAATCTGTTATGTTTAGTGACAGCTTGCCCACAGATGTCATACCAGGTGGTTCTGATGAGGAGCAGCAATATGTTAGCGTGCAGGTAGAGCACGTGGATGATCAGGAAACTGAAATTGTTGGTAATGATGTTAATGATACTGTTCAGCACTCACCTCCTGTTTTGCAGCCACAAGATGAACCTATTGCACATCGCAGAACAAAGAGGAGTTGTGGA
Organism: Oryza glaberrima; assembly: GCF_000147395.1. Taxonomy (NCBI): domain Eukaryota; kingdom Viridiplantae; phylum Streptophyta; class Magnoliopsida; order Poales; family Poaceae; genus Oryza; species Oryza glaberrima. The sequence continues at coordinate 39,005,696 of NC_068326.1, read as the reverse complement.
GCTCCAGTCCGCCTTATTGAGGAATGTGATATGGTTTATTATGCTTTTAGTTGTGCTGAACAGGTGGAGAATACTCTTGAGCCAGCCACATATATTGAAGCTGTTGTTCTGGAGACCGTGAGAAGTGGATCTCAGTTATGCAGGAGGAGATGCAGTCTCTTGAGAAGAATGGCACATGGGAGCTTGTGCACTTGCCAAAACAGAAGAAGCCTGTTCGTTGTAAATGGATCTTCAAGAGAAAGGAGGGCTTATCTCCTAGTGAGCCTCCGAGGTTTAAGGCAAGGTTAGTAGCAAAAGGTTTCAGTCAAATTGCTGGTGTTGATTATAATGATGTGTTCTCTCCAGTTGTAAAGCATAGTTCAATTCGCACATTCTTCAGTATTGTTGCTATGCATGATCTTGAGCTTGAGCAGTTAGATGTGAATACAGCATTTTTACATGGAGAGCTTGAGGAGGAGATATACATGGACCAGCCAGAAGGGTTCATAGTACCTGGTAAGGAGGATTATGTTTGCAAGTTGAAAAGATCTTTGTATGGTTTGAAACAGTCTCCCCGTCAATGGTATAAAAGGTTTGATTCATTTATGTTGTCACATGGCTTTAAGAGGTCTGAATTTGATAGCTGTGTGTATATTAAATTTGTTAATGGATCACCTATATACTTGCTGTTATATGTTGATGATATGCTGATTGCTGCCAAGAGCAAGGAACAAATCACTACATTGAAGAAACAGTTGAGTAGTGAGTTTGATATGAAGGATCTTGGTGCTGCTAAGAAAATTCTAGGTATGGAAATCACTAGAGACAGAAATTCTGGTTTGTTATTTCTTAGTCAGCAAAGCTACATTAAGAAGGTTCTTCAGCGTTTTAACATGCATGATGCAAAGCCTGTTAGTACTCCTATTGCACCTCATTTTAAATTATTAGCTTTACAATGTGCTAGTACTGATGAGGATGTAGAATACATGTCTAGAGTTCCATATTCTAGTGCTGTGGATTCTTTAATGTATGCCATGGTTTGCTCCCGTCCAGATTTATCTCATGCTATGAGTTTGGTTAGTAGATACATGGCTAATCCTGGTAAAGAACACTGGAAAACTATTCAGTGGATTTTCAGGTACTTCAGAGGCACAGCTGATGCTTGCTTGAAGTTTAGCAGGACTGATAAGGGACTTGTTGGATATGTGGATTCTGATTTTGCTGCAGATTTGGATAAGAGAAGGTCACTCACAGGTTATGTGTTTACCATTGGTAGTTGTGCTGTGAGTTGGAAGGCAACATTGCAGCCTGTTGTTGCCCAGTCTACCACCGAAGCAGAATACATGGCTATTGTTGAAGCATGTAAAGAATCAGTTTGGTTGAAAGGATTGTTTGCTGAGCTTTGTGGAGTTGATTCTTGCATTAACTTGTTTTGTGACAGTCAAAGTGCTATATGCCTTATTAAAGATCAGATGTTTCATGAGAGGATAAAGCACATTGATATCAAGTACCATTATGTTCGCGATGTAGTCGCGCAAGGTAAGCTAAAGGTATGCAAGATAAGTACTCATGATAATCCTGCTGATATGATGACAAAGCCTGTTTCTGTTGCTAAGTTTGAGATTTGCTCAAGCTTAGTTGGTATAGTGGTTTAGCCCAAGAGGCTATTTGGCGCCGAAAGTGTTTTTTTGTCTTTGTTGTGTTCAGGGTGAAGGATTGTTTCATGCTACAAGAAGGAATTTGTCTCAAGGTGGAGTTTGTTGAGTTGTGATCCAAATTCATTTGCACTTAATAAAGGCCAGCTTCTGCCGTAGTGGAGCGGAGGCCCGTCGCCGGGAGGCTTGGGCGAAACGGATCGTCATCCCTTTTAGGGTTCCACCATATATATACCTCTTGTAAGCTGCCGTGCGGCGTTGTAACCTCACCCCAGATATAGTGAAGATATTTTGCTGGCTGGCGCCCGTGGTTTTTTCTCTCCTGTTTTGGGAGGGTTTTCCACGTTAAATCTCGTGTCTTCTGTGATTGATCTATTGTTCTTTATCGTTTGTTCGCATATCGTTTCCTAACACTACCCGCCATGGCGCGACCGCATCGGCGTCGCGCTCAACGTGGCGCGGGGTCTCCACTACCTCCACGACAAGCTCGACAGCCGGGTGATCCACTGCGACGTGAAGCCGCAGAACATCCTGATGGACGCGGCCGGCACGGCGAAGATCTCCGACTTCGGGCTGGCCAAGCTGCTCCAGCCCAACTAGACGCGCACCTTCACCGGCGTGCGTGGCACGCGTGGGTACCTCGCGCCGGAGTGGTACCGCGGCGCCGGCCCGGTGACGGTGAAGGCCGACGTGTACAGCTACGGCGTGCTGCTGCTCGAGACGGTGGCGTGCAGGAGGAGCATGGAGATGGAGGAGGCCGCCGGCGAGGAGGAGCGGACGCTGGCGGAGTGGGCGTACGAGTGGCTACTGGTGAAGGGCGAGGCAAAGAGCGCCATGAGCAGCGACGAGACGGTGGAGGCGGCAGAGGTGGAGAGGGTGGTGAAGGTGGCCATGTGGTGCGTCCAAGCGGAGCCGCAGTCTCGGCCATCCATGGATGGTGTCATCTTGATGCTGCAAGGCCGTTTGGAGGTGCCATTTCCTCCTCCTCCTCCAGCTTCTTCTTAAGATGCTACTACTAACATCGTTGCAACTCCAGCTATATATCTAAAGTTGTTACTAATCGGGCCTTGCAATTGAAGTTGTGTTGCATGATTGTGCTAATCTACGTTGATAAAGTGACAAGGGCTTGAGTGATCAGTTAATCGAATGGCTGGGTTGGTACAGCCGTTGCATCTTGTGAAGTTGAAGTACGTGTATGTGGGATACACATGCAGGTGTTTGATTGCTTGCATGACATATAGCTGGATATGATAAAATGTTGTTTGGTTGGTTGTAGCAAAGGGAGGATGGGATGGTTGCATACAAGATATGTTGTTTGGTTGGATGGGTACATCTTGTGTGTAGATACTTGTTCTTATGGGTGGTGAGGTTACCCCTAAAAGCTTTTGGAGCAAGATTTTTTTCCAAGTCTTAAATTTGTTTATGGGTGGTAAGGTTAATCCGTAGTAGAGTTTTACTGATATGGTCATATTTAAGAACCCAACAATCGCATATTCATCCCCTCTAGTCGATATCTCGATCCAACATAGCCTCCTCCATGCGAGAGCGGTGTTGCGCAAACATCCAAGTCCTAAATCTGTTTATGGGTGGTAAGGTTAATCCGTAGCAGAGTTTTACTGATATGGTCATATTTTAAGAACCCAACAATCGCATATTCACCCCCTCTAGTCGATATCTCGATCCAACATAGCCTCCTCCGTGCGAGAGCGGTGTTGCGCTAACCTCGCCTCACCGGCGTCGCTTGCAAGGTATTGGAGATATGAATAGTTAATATAGGGGAGAATATACTAACATGTGTGTCAACCTATTTTTAAAATATTACTTTTGTTGAATAAACTGCCACGTAGAACCAAAACCACTCCTGATTTATTTAGTGGGTAACTCGTTCCATTTGAAGAATTAGGGGTGTGAAATGTTTGGTATTTAATTTGGGAGGGATAATTCGTTAATAGTCTTGAGGTGTAATTCAATTTTTTTTCCTTTACGACCCAAATAATGCTATACAATTACATTCAGCGGACATAGCATGACATTTTCCACAAAAAAGCTCATCATGAGTCCACATATATATCGGCAATTTGGGTCCTTAAATAACTTTGCGATTGGTGCAGAAACCAGATCACCCAGATATTCACAATAAGAATGTACCACTAATTAAATTTCTGAGAAAAAAACTATCTTAAATTCATAGTTTGGAACTGTTATTAAATATTAACCACTAACCACAAGTAGGTCATAATATCTTACTAACACTACGGAATACAGTACAAGATCAAATAGTGTTATGATGAATATAATCAGAACTACTTACAGTGTCCAGAGGGACTAGGCGTTGATAGTCATCCAGGGAAGCAAGCAAGCAGTATTCAGGGCGAAAGGACCAATCTAATATGCCATCTTCCTCAAAGTGCTTAAAATATCCATGCTTCTAAGAAGCCGCAGCTTACTGCCATCATCCTTCAGCTTATCGTCACCATGCTGCTCGTTCTTCTGTAGTCGCTGTTTTGACAAGTGATGATGATGGCAATGAGATTGATCAGAAAAGATATTATTATTATTATTCAATGAAAATAATTGGAGGTTAGTGAAACCAACAAACATGAGTAGAAGTATTACGAGTAGAAGTATTACATGTAAGTATTATACCTTGTAGTATTTGAGGTGATACAGTGCGTGGTGAATGTAGAGGTCTGTTCACCTTGCAGCTTAGTCTTGGGTCAGGACGAGGAGGCCCGTGAGGCAGATTTTCGAGACAAGCAAGGCACTCCTCGCCGATGCTCTCCCAAAACCCCCAGCTCGTCCCAAAACCCCCAAGCTCGTCCATTCTTCTTCTTCCACTTTTTTTTTTTTTGTCCATTGTCCACTGTAGCTAACTACTCCCTCCGTCCCATAAAAAAAATCTAGTACTATGATACATCCTAGTACAACTAATCTAGACATACATTTGTTCAGATTTGTTGTACTAAAATATATCATATCTAGTCCTATATTTACTTTTTTTTGGATAGAGGGAGTAACTTGTAAAATCTTGTGATTTTCCCGATGCTTGGCGGCAAATATGATTCTTTACAACAACCTTGTGCACATCTAGTTGGTGTGATTTCAATCGGCAACAGCTAGTTGTGTGTTAGTGATGAACTCTCGTCGAGATCGACCACAACTCTCACGAATCTCACCGTGGAACTCAACAAGGCATCGCTAATCTCTAATACCGAAATTTGCGCAAAACTCTAGCAGCTGCTCGTGCCATGTGGCTTAACTGGTTTCGCCGGAAAGAGCTCCTACCTCGCACTTGTGTTGGCGTGACTTTTGCTAAAAAATGGGCCCACGGACAACTGCAAAATTAACAGGCCGTGCAAAATATGGAATATCACTGGACGATTCTAGAAAAATCAGAAAGAATCCCTTACAAAATATGGAATATCACTAGACGATTATAGAGAAATCAGAAAGAATCCAGATTTACCACAACCAGCCATATATGTGGTCAACCTTTAATAATATTATAACACAAATTCTGTATAAATTAATCGTTGGTGCACGTCTTCACTCACGGAATCGGTCTCCACACAAAATTGCCATATATGCGGTCAATCTCTAATCTTATCTTATAACACGAATTTTGTGCAAATTTGCCGCCCGGCGCGCTGATTTTCTAGGCATCGCTAATCTACTAATATAAAGCTGGCCATTCTTTCTAAGTTTGATTGGTCCACGTGGCGCCGTATTTTGCGAAGTGACTCGTGAATAGGCATCTCTAGCTAGCAGCGGTTTAAACTGGACGTAACACCGGCAAAAAGGAAAAAAAAAAAAAAAAGGAAGGACGGGCGCACGCACAGGGCTGAGGTTGACACCGAGCTGTGGGCTATACAGCCCAATCATGTGTACCTGAGCTGGTCGTTTCATGCTGTTCATGCTAGAGTTCGCACGTTGGACGTTGGCTCCTCGTGGCCACTAACAGGCACCCATGAGCAAACAGAAATAGGAGAAGAAATAGTAGGGAAAAATAAATACAAATAATTTCGTAAAAATATTTGAATAATATAAAAAACATCATAAAAAATAAACGAAAGAAGTAATTTTGGCACCCCTAATTACATGTTTGTCACAATTAACATAGTTTGGTTTTTCTCATTCTTTGACAAACACAAAATTAAATTCCCGTAATATGTCCTTCTTAAAGTAATTTCTAAGCGTGTGAAACTACTATGTAATGTACACCCATACCTATAGACACACCACATACACATCCTACCACTACTGTACCCAGGGTTTTCAATTTTGAACAGGGTTTTTTTTGCCAGGGGTTCCGAATTCACGAAATCACCAAAATTTCGGAAGTTTTGGTATTTTTTGGCCTAAATTATTTGAAAATTTAACTAACTTTAAATGAATGTAAATAAACTTTTACCAAATTCACATAAATTTGCAAAAAAAAGGAAAATTTCGGGCAAGATATGTGCTTGCCGGTGGGGGCAAAATTACTGAAATTTCCAAAATTTGTTCCGAAATTTCAATCCATATTTGTCCCTTTGATGATTAAATCATTATTCATATCTAGGAATTGATAATGGCTGGTACATCGCCTACCACTGAAAAAACAAATAGCTGTAAATAAGACCACACATGTTAACTCTATACCTTAATCCTGAATAGACATGTTCCACCACACGGAATGTAACCAACCGATCTACACTTAGTATATCCTGGATATATAAAATCAAGATAAGTATCTTTACCATGTTGGTGTCCTTTATTTTTATTTCTAGAAAATGAAAATGGGTAATCAAATACACATTTATTTAGATATGTATTTCCTACTAATTATGCAACATCTATGACTTACATGTATAAAAAATGATGCATATAAATAAAACAAGTTTTTTCACTAATATATATCATCTTTAGCCATTTCCTGAAATTAAATAGTCGTTCAGCATGACAAGACCACTAATTAGAATTCTGCCTTGATTTGTTCCACAACATTTTACAAACAAAAAAAAATTTAAAACCCATTAAATAATCCTTTTGAATATATGGTTTATAAAAAGAAAATACACACGGGCTATAAACTAATTAGCGTGCCAACTGACATGCTTATTTTCTAGTCTATCTTCTAAAGCTGGCTCGTCTCGAGCCATTTCATTGGGTCACATGGTGGTGTTAAATTTTAGGATAAATCTAAGAAAATTATGCATAAGAAAAAATAGATAAAAGAAAAGAAAAGACACAAACCCAATTTCTAGAGACTTCACAATTATCTATACTCTTTGAGATAAATCTAGAGAATATCCATACGAAAAAAATATCGAGAAGCAAACAAAAGGTACAACATCCAGATTCTAAAGGCTTCCCAAAATATCGTTCCCCTTTTCAATCTATCTATGTATCTCATGTTGGTTGGTTTCGTGCCAGCTAATTGGCTGAGCGACATGTGGCGAGATACAAGCGACAGAAAAAGCACCGGGTAGGAAACCCTCTCTATAAAACTGGCGAGCGCGCGAGTTACAATGGTGAATTGAAATAAAAGAGAAGAAAAGCCGCTCCATGTGCGTAGTTGGGCCACACAAATGCGTGATCGGGCCAGTGCAAATACATAAAATAAGGAGGAAAAGAAAAATAAAAAAGACAAAAAATATGAAAAATTAAAAAGACAAAAAAATATTTTTTATAAAATTCTTTGCAAATTATAAAACCTGTGAATTTCCGAACATAGGATGGAAAATTCCTTGTCTCTTATCTTATCTACCTTATTGCATGTAATTCTATGCAATTTACATTCATAGAGACATACTTAAGCCTTATCATCCTAGGATTGCAAAAGTTAATCTAGTTGCTTAGTTAGTCTTATCCTTCACAAAGCCTAGTCACTTAAGTTAGTTTGGATTAGGTGTAATTTATTTTTAATATTGCTTATTCACCCCTTTTAGTGATTGATTCTTATAGAAAGGGAACATGTATAATATTATTTCATAAAAGAAGAAAGAATGGAACACCTACTAAAAAAGTGCAGTAAGGTGAAAAAACATCTCCACTGTCAGAAATTTATTGGAAGTACTAAATCTGGCTAGCTTCTCATAAAAGTTGATAAATTGATGAGCTACATTTGCCAGCGAGCATATTACGTTATGAAATACTTTTCTGAAAAGCAAAGGTAATTGAAGATCAGCAGACCTAGCATGACAACTAAGTATTATACCTTGTAGTATTTGAGGCGATACACTGTGTGGCGAATGTAGAGATCATGTAGTTGTTCACCTTGTAGTTTAGTCTTGGTGTTAGGACGAGGAGGCCCGTGAGGCAGATTTCCGAGAGGCAGATTTTCGAGACAAGCAAGGTACTTCTCGTCAGTGATACTCTCCCCCAACCTCAGCTCGTCGATCTCTTGGATCATTGGCTCTGCTTCTTCTTCTTCTTTCACTTTTCTGTCCATCTATGTAACTAATTAAACCTGTAAAATCTTACGATTTGCGCGATGCTTGGCGGGAGATATGATTCTCTACATCAACCTTGTGCACATCCAAATCCAAAAGAGAATAACCTTGTGTACATCCAAATCCAAAAGAGAATATATTGGTGTGATTTCGATTGGCGTGATCTTAGTGATGAACTCTCGTCGAGATCGACCACAACTCTCGCGAATCTCACCGTGGAACTCAATAAAGCATCGCTAATGTTAGTGGAGACGATGCGATATTGTGGATGCAAGACGAGGGTTTCCTTGTTGGAATAAGTTCATCTAAGGTCCCTTAACTTGTCAATAAATCCAATTGTCGTCCCTCAACCAGAAAACCAGACACAACGGGTCCCTCAACTACCAAAACCAGATTAGGTCCCTCGGCGGTTTTGAGGGCAGTTTTGACTGACGTGGCACTTACGTGGCTAATTTGACTCGGTCTTCATCTAACGTGTCATTGACATGGCGCTTACGTGGTAATTCGATCCCCAAAAATAATAAAACCCGTGGGACCTACATGTCAGTCTCACATAGAAAATAATAATAAAAATGGTGGGACCCACGTGGGCCTAAGGGCACTCAACCGAGGCCGTAGAAACCAGAAGAGAACTGGAGAAAAACAAGATGCCACGCCTACGCTCCCGGCACGGGATGAACCCGAGAAACAAAGGAGAGAGAGAGAGACCTATCCACTCCTCCATGCGGCATCGCACCTCACTTCCCAGCCACTACTTGCCAGTTGCCACCACCACTACCACCCACACCGAACTAACCTCGCCGTGGAAACCAAACCCCCGCGCCCGACCACCACCTCCCTCCTCCCACCTCTTCTTCTGGCCCCACCGCGCGCGGCAGACCTCGGCACAGCGCGCGCGGCCGTACCATGCCGTGACGGCCGGAACCCGCCACCGCCTTGATCGCCGTGCGTATGCACCCCATGGCCATGGCAGTGGCCGCCGCAGCAGCCGCCGTCTCATGCCCGCGCCTCGTCCCCGAGCGTGTCCCCCTCTCCGTCTCCGTCGCCATCACATGTGGCCGTGGCTACGGGGTGGCGGTGAGGGCGCATGGCCAAAGCGCAACGCGTCGCGGAGAGAAGCTATGCGACGAGCACGACGGCCATGGTGGATGCCGGCGCGGCGGCCGGTCGCAGCAGCGCCGAGGAGCGGCAACACGGGAAGGGGTCGTGGAGTGGAGTAGCCAGAAGGAGGTGGTGAGGGCGAGGAGCTTGCCCACCGCCGCTCCTCCTCTGCTCCGCTCCGCCGGCCCGCGCCCGCCCGCTCGTCCACGCCTCGCCACCGAGGTGCTGTCCCGCTCGTCGGCCTCCCCGCGCGCTTGCCGGCCTCCCCCGAGGGAGCACCCAAGATAGAGAGGAGTTAGCTCGAGCCGCCGCAGCCAGGGCCACCTCCCCTCGCCGATTCCTCTTCCGCCCTCAACCGCCGGAGCCGTGCCTCTGCCGCTGCGCGCCGCTCCCTCCTTTCCCGCCGGCCGCCGGCCGCCGCGTGCCGCTACCTCACCGTCGCCTGGAGAGAGAGGAGAGGAGAGAGATGAAGAGAGGGGAGATGGGGAGAGAGGAAGAAGAAGATGAAGGGTGAGGATGACATGTGGGGCCCACGTGGGGCCCACTATTCCGGATCGAATTGCCACGTAAGCGCTACGTCAATGCCATGCCAGATGAAAACCTGAGTCAAATTAGCCACATAGGCGCCACGTTAGCCAAAACCACCCTTAAAACCGCAAGGGATCTAATCTGTACCGGTTTTAATAGTTGAGGGACCCGGTGTGTCTGATTTTCCGGTTGAGGGACGAAAATCGGATTCGTTGACAAGTTAAGAGACCTCAGATGAAGTTATTTCTTCCTTGTTTGGTTCGACCTCGATCGGGGTTGAGTGGGCTGTGGCGGTGAAATCGAGCCCAAATCGACAGTTGCAGCATGGTCCAAAGCGAGCCCAAAATCAACAAGAAGGCCGGCCCAAAGGCTGAGGCCCATGGACAGCTGCAGCCATCAAAGCCGCCCCACCAACACAACTCCCCACGAGGCCCCGAGCATATCATCGCCTTCGCCGCAAAGTCCCAACACTAGCGGCGACCGGCGAGGACTCCGGCGGCGACGTGGGTGGGACTGAGAAGCGCCGCCGCTGACACCAGCGAGACGAGGCGGCGACCTCCGTTGACGGTAACCTACCTACCTACCTCGCCATTCCTCTCCAAACTGTTGTGCTGCTGTCTAGATCTCCCACACTACACTAGTTACTCCTCGTAGATCTCGGCTACCTGGCTCAAGATCCGGGGTCAGATCCGGGTCCGGGGATTTTCTTTGTGCCCTATGGCTGTATTTTGGCGTCTGTGGCTGATGACAGCGTGTGTTCTCGAGTGCGGATGCAATCTGAGTTATATAGGCAAATGGCCTTGTCAACTCGGGCAGCGGCATTGCTTTGCTCAGTGTGTTTGAATGTGCTGAAATTCATGTAGTAGGCTGTAGGCTGTGCATTTCTTGATTTGCGTCTTGCATAATTCACTGGTGGATTTTCTAAACCTAACAAGTTTAAAATTAGACCATTCAACCAAAGAAAGGAGGAATAAGTGAAGCTGTTGTAGTCACAGCTTATGGCCGATCCAAAATTTATTAGGAATGTGAATATGTGATGCTACAAACATATCCTTGTAAGCTACCATGCTATTTATCATGTTCCATCATGGTGATTGGTGAGCACTCATGAAAAATTCAGATCCAAACCTAGTGTTACATGTGGATTTGTGCTCTGCAATCTATCGCCAGTAATAAAATGGTTGAGTGATCCAGCTACTACAAAATCACATTGCATACTTTTTTTTTGTAGATTATGCATCCTGGTTTTGGGTGGTGGGTTCCTGATGTCAGGAATATAAATTTAGCCTGCTGATTTAGGTAGCACTGCCGGTGCACACTTTGGTTTTTGAATACTTGTAGTCTTCCAGCTTCTTGTAGAACTGGTACAATGTGGGCCATATATAAGAAGGGCTGTCAACTAGCACATGCTCACTAATTAGTCTAAACATTTATGTTTTTATTCATTCAGGTCAGGTGCAATCATAGAAGTAGTTAATGACAATACTTTAGTTGTTCTAATATTATTTAAGTATGGACTCAAATTAACATGCAAAACATATGAGATTAGTGGCATGCATTCTTTTTCTTAATAGTGGAAAATACGAGATAATGATAACTGTGAAACTCTGTTAGTACTCTTCATTACTCTATTTGAGTGGCAGCATATCTCATGCTAGCCATAAAGCAAGTTCTAGACGTATTCTGTTGTTAATTACTTGTAGCTATATAACCCAACCTAGTCATTCCAGCTTATATCTCTTAGAGATCATGTTTATTAGCACCTCAAGATTTCCTCTGCACAGTATAGTAACTATCAAAAAAGATATTATTTCTTTGTTTTTAATTGACAACCTTCACGTGCTACTTATTTTTGCAGAGTAAATCTATAGGAAATGGCTGACGGTGAGGATATCCAGCCTCTTGTCTGTGACAATGGCACTGGAATGGTCAAGGTCAGGAACTTCATCTTTTAAACCATCTATCATCTCCAAGACTCCAACTGCATTTTTACCAATTTGAATTCCTTAAAATTTTGCAGGCTGGGTTTGCTGGAGATGATGCACCAAGGGCTGTTTTTCCTAGCATTGTTGGTCGTCCTCGCCACACTGGTGTCATGGTAGGGATGGGGCAGAAGGATGCATATGTTGGTGACGAAGCACAGTCCAAGAGAGGTATTCTCACGTTGAAGTACCCAATTGAGCATGGTATTGTAAGCAACTGGGATGACATGGAGAAGATCTGGCATCACACTTTCTATAATGAGCTTCGTGTTGCACCTGAGGAGCACCCTGTGTTGCTCACTGAAGCTCCCTTGAACCCCAAAGCCAACAGGGAGAAAATGACACAGATTATGTTTGAGACGTTCAATGTTCCTGCCATGTATGTTGCAATCCAAGCAGTGCTTTCACTCTATGCTAGTGGCCGAACAACAGGTATGTGATGTTTTACTTAACTTCTTTCTTTCCAATTTCTTGGTTCTTTTGCATCTATAGATTCATTTAGATGAGAGCTCGGATGATTAAGAACTATTCTTATACATTTTTAATGTTGGTCAGTAGGTGTTAGAATTATATTATCTATGCTCAATAATAGTCGTGCAATTATTTAATGTTTGTCAGTGCATATGGCTAATGCTGTTTTAATCAACAGGTATTGTTCTGGACTCGGGTGATGGTGTGAGCCATACTGTTCCCATCTATGAAGGATATGCACTTCCTCATGCAATCCTTCGTCTGGATCTTGCTGGCCGTGACCTCACGGATTCTCTTATGAAGATCCTCACTGAAAGGGGTTACTCGTTCACAACCTCTGCCGAGCGGGAAATTGTGAGGGACATCAAGGAAAAGCTTGCATATGTTGCACTTGATTATGAGCAAGAGCTGGAAACTGCCAAGAACAGCTCTTCAATTGAGAAGAGCTATGAGCTGCCTGATGGCCAGGTGATTACCATTGGCTCAGAGAGGTTTAGGTGCCCTGAGGTCCTCTTCCAACCATCCATGATTGGTATGGAGTCCGCTGGAATCCATGAAACAACCTACAATTCCATCATGAAGTGCGACGTAGATATCAGGAAGGACCTGTATGGCAACGTAGTGCTGAGTGGAGGCACAACAATGTTCCCTGGCATCGCCGACCGTATGAGCAAGGAGATCACTGCCCTTGCTCCAAGCAGCATGAAGATCAAGGTTGTCGCTCCACCTGAACGCAAGTACAGTGTCTGGATAGGAGGGTCTATCCTGGCTTCTCTCAGCACCTTCCAGCAGGTAAGTCCTTATCATTACAGCTTCTTAGATGCTCACCAGAATTAGTTCATAACTACTTCATAACCAATCCATTTTGTTTATTTGTCCACACCAAGTTGTATTTTAATGGTTTTGCTAAGGCACATGTGATTTGTTTGCTTGGCATTGATAAAAACAGATGTGGATATCGAAGGATGAGTATGATGAATCTGGCCCAGCAATTGTTCACAGGAAGTGCTTCTGAGTTTCTCATGCTGCCCTGTGCGTCGGTTTGTACTAGAGGAGAAATAGTTGCCTTTATGCAGCCATAAACTGCCTGTGAATTGCATGTCACTCTCTTATGTGGTTGGTTGCTCCAGATATCGTTGTACTATGTTCTTAGCTCTGTGACTGTGAGGTCACCTCTGGAACTTCTCTGGCTTGGTTGGTTGGATGGAGTTGTGATAGCTGATAGCCCTGGTGTTGTTTGGGGTACAAACTCATGTGGAATTTTGAACTATATATATCCGTGTCTGGTCATCTGGTGACATGTTTGATGCGTTTCTAGTATACCTACCAAAGTGACAAGGCATTTTGTCCCGGATGGTTTTCGCATTCTTATTCTAAGGGCCGTATAGATTACCTTTCTTTACCAGACTTCTAGTATTTTTTTTTTTGAAAAAAGAACTTTTTTATCTGTATTTCGTAAACTCTAAAACTTTTTAATGTTCCCTCCATTTGATAAATTGTTTTGATTTATTTTTATAGTCAAATTTCTTTAGGTTTGATCAAATTTATAGAAAAATAGCAACATCTATAGTACCAAATTAGTTTTATTAAATATAACATTATAATATATTTTGATAATATGTTCATTTTGTGCTGAAAATATTGCTATATTTTTCTATATATTTGACTAAACTTTGAAATGTTTAAATAAGAAAAAAGTTAAAATGACTTGTAATATAAAACAGTATAGTAATTCATTGGTTCGTGTCCTCGAGTAATTATCATAAATTCAATTTCATCCATTATCCTATTTTAGACTACTCTAAGCATCCTTTGGAACGAAGGAAGGAATTTGAAGAAAAAATATGAGAAATAAACCGATATACCCATGAAATCGTATGGGCCCTTAGCAATTTGGTGGACGAATACCGCCCTGTTAAGTATAAGAGGATTAACACTTAAAGAGGCAACGTGATTAGAGCAGCTGCGTGATTAGCTGGTGTTGGTTCTAGAAGCAGGGCAGCTTAAGAAGGTTGTACACGTGGGCAACCGCCCATCTCCTTCTCCCTTGTAATCCGTTGGTTTGATTCGATTCGCTTTCCCACTAGCCGAGCCCCATCGATCGTATTCGCGTCAAGCTTCTTCTCTTCCTCTCCAAATTTCCAACCTCTCCATCCATCCATCCCGCATCCGATTCTTCCAACCAATCTCATCTTCTTCCTCCTCCTCGGCGGCTCGCCGATTCCCCGACGGCGATGAAGATCACGGCGCTGCTGGTGCTCAAATCCCCCGGCGACGGCGACTCGTCGTCGGGTGGCGGTGGCGGCGAGCAGGAGCAGGAGCAGCAGGCGGCGGTGGTGGTGGCGAACGCGACCGACGTGAGCCACTTCGGCTACTTCCAGCGCAACCCCGCCCGCGAGTTCATCCTCTTCGTCGCCCGCACCGTCGCCGCCCGCACCCCCGCCGGCCGCCGCCAGTCCGTCCAGCACGAAGGCAAACCTCCTCCCCTTCTCTCCTTCGCTCGCTCTAAACTCTAAACCCTACTAACAACGAACGATTTTACGATTTGCAGAGTACAAGGTGCATTGCTACAACCAGAATGGCCTCTGCGCCATCGCCTTCACCGACGACCACTACCCCGTCAGGAGCGCCTTCTCCCTCCTCAACACGGTAACTAACCCCTATATGGCTTCATCCAATTCAATTCAACCTAGTTATTATGCTTACGATTCTCCTTGCATAGTCATTCTGATTGACCCGCTCAATTCAACCTAGACTGCTCCAAGTTTGACCCAAACTTAGTCCTTCCTTCTCTAGTACTAGGAGATTGGATCGAGTAGGCGCAATGCTTTCCTGTGTGTTCTCACCTTCTTCTGTTGTTGGGATGGATTTGTAGCCTGTTTGTAATAATTTCTTCGCTAGCTGTTGTGAGGTTCTGTAGTAATTTCAGGCAGCCTTCACATAGGGATTTTTCTGGCGAGTTGATACTTTCAAAGTTATTGCTTCTATTTTTCAGAAGGAAACAATGTGATTGTTCACTTATTTTTTTTGTCTGAAAGGTTATGTGTTCCTTTTGATTTTTGCAGGTGCTGGAAGAGTACCACAAGACTTTTGGGGAGACATGGAGGACAGCAAAAACTGATAACACCCAGCCTTGGCAATACCTGGATGATGCCTTGACAAAATACCAGGTTTGTCCGTTTCATATTATAAGTCGATTTGACTTTTTTCCTAATCAAATTTCGTTAGGTTTGACTAAGTTTATAGAAAAAAATAACATCTACAATAAGAATTAGTTTCATTAAATGTAAGATTGAATATATTTTGATAATATGTTTGAATATATTTTGATGATATGTTTGTTGTCTTAGAAATGTTACTATATTTTTCTATAAACGTGATCAAACTTTTTTTAAAAAATTAACTAAGAAAAAAAAGTCAAAGCGATTTATAATATGAAACGAAGGGTTTACTAATGTTGTCACTGCTTGAGTAAGCGGTTCTCTGGGGATTGTAGATTTGGAAGAAGCAAATTCAAACCTATGCAGGTTGAGTGCATGTCTTGGAATTCTTCGATCATGACCATTTTTATTCGGCTTGAATAGTACAGCAGTAACAGGATGTGTCTACACTAAATATTACAACCAACCAACAGAAGAAGCAATGGCTTGCCATGCTCATGCCTATGAATCACACTGCATCCTGTTATGTGAAGGAACTGCTTATTAATGTAGCACCTTTATTCTAGTTTACATATATTCTTGTATTATTAGAGATTAGGACACTGAAATAGTCAATCTCTTCATATACATGAGATGTCCCTGTATCACTATTAACCAAGGGACAAGTAATCCTCTGCCATCCATCCTATGGTCCAATATCCTTTTTCCACTGTCCTTATACCCTTGAAGCCATGCTTTGACTTCCTTTCAATGGGAATTGTAAAATTGTGTACTGTTCTCAACATTGTTTGTTGTTTTATCTCCATACATAGAGTAAACAGTTATAGCTTCAGCTTGATTTGCCCTTAATACTTGCATACATTTTTCTTCAACATCACTACTAATTAAAAAATCGAAAGGATCTTTTGATGGAAGTAATGCCTTGGAAATCCACAACTAGCATGCTAAAACATTTTACTAGGCTAGAAGACAAAGCTGGACTAGCATTTGTACACCAGATAAAATCATTATTGTACGTTTAGTTTTTCAGTTGTATTTTTCTAAACTAGAGCATGTACCTCAAGTTGTGGCCATATTATTTTCTTGTTAATTGTCAACGGTGCACCGCTTAACTGATGCTTGTATTGTTAAACATCTAATTTCTTGCTTCCCAATTATTATTCTGCAGGATCCTGCAGAGGCTGACAAGTTGCTGAAAATTCAGAGGGATTTGGATGAAACTAAGATTATTCTTGTAAGTAACTCTATCGCTCATGAATTAATATATCCTGATTGCAATTTATACCCTATGCTGGCAATGGCATATTCCTTATTTCAGTGTGCATGGATTCATGTTTCTGTTTTCAGATATTAGTATTCAGCAAGAACACTATTGGTATCTTATTTTAATTTTGCTTAAGCTACAAGTTTGAAGTATACAATGAGAAATTTTGATATGCTTTTCCTGTTGGCTGTTAGAAATTAGCTCGAGCAATAAAATGTGTGGTTGGTGTGTTATATTATTGTGTGCCCGGTAGTTATACTGCAAATTCTTGCACGCCATTCAATTTAAATAAACAGAGGGAAATCGAACCGTAGTAAGTTCTTTTTGTCCTGTGGAACTGTGTATAGTTGAATGCGCTGGACCAGGTGTTCTCTATTTTTCTGGAAGTGTCTTTTTCCCCACCCACGAATAACTTTTTAGGCTTGTTTTGGTTTTGCTCTGTTTGTGGCAAATTATTCATTTGTTATCTTTAATTTGGATAATTGCAGCACAAGACCATCGATAGTGTACTTTCTAGAGGTGAAAGATTGGATAGCCTAGTGGAGAAGAGTTCAGATCTAAGTGCTGCTTCACAGGTAGGTATTATGTTATGGCAAGTGACAGATCATGGGATACAGATCCACTCTATGTTTCTGCTTCAGTGATTTCTTTTTTCAGCGAAATGAAACCTGTTTAGTTAACTCTGCACGTAACAATTGAACTGTAAATCGTTGGATCCCTGAAGCTTTATGTCCCTTCTAATTGGGAAATTTGCTCCTTTGCCACAAAGTTGTTAGGCCTTCTCACTTTTGCCTTGGAACTAGTACCCAGTATCCACCACCAGCTGCTGGTTGTAGACAACATCTAAGAAAATCTTTCCTAGATCATGCTAAATTAACATATATAAGGAATGAATGACCCTTTCATTCAGTACTATCTGATAATATTTTCTGTTGTTAATCAATAGGTTCAGTTATGATCTTTTGTGCTGATTTGTCCCTCCTTGTTATGCAGATGTTCTACAAGCAGGCCAAGAAAACCAACTCTTGTTGTACAATCCTGTAATAGAAACTCTGGTATAGAGTTCTGCAGTAGCACACTATGTTGGCATTTTCTTTGCTGCAAGTCTGCGATTAATGTCATAGCATCCTGGTGTCCGAGGTGTTAAACAAAGTTAGCGGTTAACATATGCCACAGGGCTACCCTACGTAATTTTTTGTAAGTAACACAAGTGTGGTTGCCATTGAGATGATCTGTGCCTGGTACTGTGTCAAAACTATAATTTGTGATGAAATTGTGTACTGTCATCTTGACCCCCAACTTCATTAACGATGCAAGAAAATTGTATAAAGACCCGAACATGAGGATCATCATGCACATAAAAAATAAATGGAACAGACTAACAAAAATATAATAGTAAATTTTATAAAACCCAAATTGGGACGGATGTAACACAAAACCAACATTTACAGTCAAGTGACAAAAACAGAGGAAATATTTATATGTAATGACAGGTTAAATCTCCTTCCTGGTTCATGTCAACAATCCCAGAGTACAGCACATGTCAACAATGCTAGAGTACAGCAAAGCGAGCGCACCTAGCTAGGAGTACTCGACAAGAACATGGAGTACTCGACAAGAACATGGAACACGAAGACAATAGCTAGGAGTCCATGGAGTACTCGACAATAGCTAGGAGTACTCGAACAGAGACATGGAGTACTCGACAAGAACATGGAACACGAACAGAGACATGGAGTACTCGACAAGAACATAGAACACGAACAGAGACCGTAAGACTGGGTAGGAGTACTCGACAAGAACATGGAGTACTCGACAATAGCTAGGAGTACTCGACAAGAACATGGAACACGACAAGAACATGGAGTACTCGACAATAGCTAGGAGTACTCGACAAGAACATGGAACACGAACAGAGACCGTAAGACTGGGGTATCCTGATATCCTGTTGCTTCAACTAATCGATGCTCCAACTAATCCCTGAAAGGATAAAATAGAGAGTAAATTTCAGAAAACTGCAACTTTAGTGACAAAACTATCAGTTTGCTGCAACATTAGCGATATGTTTCATTTTGCTGCAACAATAGCGTAGAAAATTATCACAAACTGAAAAACATGTCGCTAATATTGTAACAAACTGATAATTTTGTCACTAAAGTTGTAGTTTTCTGAAATTTACTCTAAAATATATATGAAGAAACTGTTGGGGATTTTTTGAGCTGAACTCTCTGGAAGCTCACTCTTTCCATTACTCTATCTGAATATATACATGTACATATGGATATATGGGCCTCTTGAACCTAGATAGACATACTTCTACATATACGGCCCAACAATATATGATGGTTGTCAGTAGAGATAAAAACAGTACGAAAACTTTCCAGTTCCGGACCTATTTTCGAAAACGGAATCTGTCGGTCGGAAATTTTTTGGAAACGAAAACGGATTCATAAATATTTTCTCGGAAACGGAATCGAATATGATAAGGGCAGTTTCCGTCGGAACTCAGAATCGGTCGGAAGCTTTCCGGAAAATTTCTCGGAATTTTTGGAATTATAAAGGCCCATACCATAGTCTATAATTCCTCCCCAACCCAACCCAATTCAGCATCCCCTAAGTCACTCAATTCAGTCCAACCCAATACACCCAATTCAAACTTGAGAATTGGACTTGACATGATTGTGTTTTGTAATGTAATGTTGAAATTTGAGACTTGAGAATTGGATTTGACATAGTTTAAAGCTTAGTTTGAGGAGCTTTCGTATTCCGATAAATTTTCGTTACCGTATCAGCGCCGTTTTCGGTTTCGACAATATTTGATTCTGTTTTCGTATCCGGGGTATCCGATTCTGAAAAAAAAAATGAAAACGAAAACGATAAAGGTAGTTTCCATCCGTTTTCGTACCGTTTTCATCCCTAGTTGTCAGCCTGTATATCTTAATTTGGATTCACAGTCAGTTATCAACAAAATCAATTTTGTACTGTGGAATCAATGGCAATGTCCATCTTCTTTCTGACATAATTGCCATAAAACTTTGGCCTTCGCCACTAAAAAGAAGAAAACCATTTTCACATCAGCCAAATTGTCTTTAAATATTACACTTGACATGAAATTTAGAAGCATCGTACCTTGTATTTAACCTAACTCCAGAGCTTTATCATCTGTAACCTAAACGCATGCAAACAAGGTATATATGAAAACATTATCCCAATTATTCTTGAAAAAAAAAACATTATTCCAATGGATTCCACTTGAATGTGAACTACACAAGAAGCTACTTACTGTGAAACCATGTGTGGTTTTGATATATTTGTGTTGGAAGATTGGCAAGTGTTAGATTGCAGGAAATGTGTGAGTGAACTAACGCGGGTCATGTTGCAATATTTGTGCCAAGACAACGGTCGTTTGGTTCATGTGTGTGCACTTGATCAAAGTCAACCTTGGTCAACAGTGGATCAGGACTGAACTCAAGGAGTTGAGGTCCAGAACGATCGAGGAAGTTATTTGACAAGGTTGAGATCAAGGTGACGCACGGTGGACGAACACTGTGTTGGGAAGACTTTGCAAGGTCAATTGCAAGTGTTGGAATTCGTGAAGAAAATCAAGGAGAAAAAGAAAAGGAAAAAGGGAGAGAGAAGGAGGCGGCCCAAGCAAGGGAGCCAGGAGGCAGCCCAAGCAAGTGAGCCTGGACCGGTGTGGAAAATTCGGATCGATGGCATGGCAATCATCTAGAGTATTTCCTTTGAGGACAAGGAAGAGTGGATGTCTAAGATTGAGTCTAGACAAGGGTTTCACTCTAAGGGCAATTGTGACATTTTCTTAGCGATCTTGGGCTATAATTCTATAAACAGAGAGGTGGATGCAACGATGGAGTGTGCCTTTGGTAATAGTGGATGCAACGGTAGAGTGTGCCTTTGGCAATCTTTTGAGTGGTTTTTTGAGAGAGTTTTGGGTGAGTTATGCGTGTGTTGCCTTTGGGGCTTTTTTGTGTTTAAATTTACATTTAAGTGGTGTATGTTTGCTCCTCTTGAGCGGTTGTACTTCTGATCCTTCAGTTACTTCCCTATAAATGTTTTTGGAAAAAGCATATAAGTGAAACATCTTTGGTAAAATTATAAAACTAAAAAGAAAAATGAAACAAAGATAAAATATATAATCACGCAAACCAGAAAGACAATATTTTTAAAATAACCAAAAAGTACATTTTTAAAGTAATCCTAAAGTTATATGTGAAGAGAAATAGAAAACATGTTTTTATGTTTTTTCAACTAGTAGTTTTTATCTTTATTCTTCACTAACTTAATTTGAGCATATAACTGAAAGGAAAATGAAAAAAAGTTAAAATAGATAAGCACGCAAACCACAAAGATAACATTTATAAAGTAACTCAAAAGTTATATGTGAAGAGAAATAGCAAACCTATTTTGTTAAGTTGGTAGTAATCTAGGGGAAGTATACTTCTCTGGAACACTGTTTATGATAAAATTTCTGAATTGCAAGTTGATAGTAATCGAGGGGAAGTATACAATAGTTAGTGTGAAATTACCATCTAATGTACCATCATTCTCAATTTCATAAAAATATCGATGCATATGGAGAAACGACAGCTTACTGTTATCTTCCTTAATGCATTTAGAGTTATCCAGAAAAAAAATTCAAATCTTCGTCCAATTTATTGTTAGCATATTGCTCAAAGTATGTATTGTTTACTTGCTGCTTTGACAACTTAATGATGAAAACAAAATCAATTAGCAACAAGATAATTAGTTAATGTAAATAATAATGACAGGTTTTTAACGAATCCAACATACGTACATGCATATAATATACTCCCTCCATTTTAAAATGTAAAATGTATGACGCCGTTAACTTTTTGCATAACGTTTAACCATTCATATTATTTAAAAATTTAGTATAAATATGTAAAATATAAGTTAAGATTATATTTTATTTAATGATAAAGCAAGTCATAATGAAATAGATCATATTTATATAGTTTTTTTTAATAAAATGAATGATCAAACATTGTACATACATTTTAAAATGGAGATAGTATTTGTTTATATCTGGAGTACCTTTAGTACTTGATGCGATAAAGCGCATGGCGGATTAAGAGGTCCTGAATTTGATCATCATCAGTGAGTTGGGTATCATCAGGAGGACGAGGAGGCTGGCGTGGCAGCTGATAGAAGTAATTGAGGAATTCTTCGTCAATGATGCTCTCCACCAAACCAAGCTCGTTCAGCTCTTGGATCATACGCTCTGATTCTTCTTCTTATATATTGTCTCTTTTCAGCTTTGTAGCAGACTCGTGAGCTTCTATAATTGAAGATTAGTTACTATATGTACGCAAGGCAATCTCAAAGCAAATTTTAGGGCCATGTATTTGTCATGAACCAACAGAGATTAATTCCATAATTGTGTACGTGAGGCAAGATTCCAAATTTGTCTCAAAGCAAAATTTAAATCACATATGGCAAGATTAGTTTCATGAGGCAAGATTATTAATTGCACCAAAGATTAGTTCCATATATACATGAGGCAAGATTCCTAAGGCAATGCATATATATACACCCCGCCAGCAACACGATCTTGCGACATTAGTCAATTTCGGCGGATGGAGAAGAAGAGCTCTGCGGCACCTTGCGACATTACTCAATTCCAGCTACTCATCTTTGGCATAAGGAGGTAATTGTGTGCCCACAGAAGAACACAATCATGTCATCCTCTATTAATTAGGACTACATGATTTTGCAACTAGCAAATAACATAAGCATCTGTACAGTTTTGTCATAATATTTTCAGCAGAAGAAACTAACATTGCACCTACTAAAGAACATAATTACGATATCCTGTATTAGTTAGAGCTATATTATGTTGCATCTATCTATGTATACAGTTTTGTCACATTCTTTTTCAGCACAAAAAAGTAACCTTGCACCTACCAAAGAACACAATTATGTTATTTTATATTAATTAGTTCTATAAAATAACATAAACATGTACAAAATTGTTTACAATTCTCTGTCAAATTTGTTTAGTAACTATATGCAATACTACTCATCTGCAGATAACATGGCACCTGATAATTTGATTATTGCATTAACACCAAAGAACGATAGGTGGAAAATCAAAGTAAAAGTTATTAGGCTATGGGATGCGGTTAATCCTACAATGGCTGATGATTTCTATGGTATACAGATGATTGTACTAGATGCAGAGGTATGATTGTTGTAAACATGTGATTTAATATATTGTTCTATTGTGTAAATACAATCTTTTTGGTGAAGGGCAACTCAATTAGAGTAAAAGTAAAATAATAAAATACTCAGACCATGTGACAAGTTATAATGCACGCATAATGTTATGATGCCGGACTAGGTCATCGCATAGAATATAATTATGATTTTAATGTTTCACTGCTTAAATATGTTAATGATTTTTAAGATAACTAACGCTCAACATTTAGTTTTGAAAATATCAAACACTCATATTCAAAACAAAAAGATATGGTTGTATAATTTTATATGATATTATCATAAGTACTAAATATTTTATGGACAAACATCGTATATTGAAACTATTATTAATTAACATCTTAAGTAAAAGTCGTCGCATATCTATACGGCAATAAAATCAATAAATAAAAATAAGATGTCCGTGCATCTTTTTTTTCCTTCACATAGCATCGAGGCAATCAAGCCACTAATGCAAAGGTTGGTTATTATTTGTGCACTGATGGATGATAATTTTATCTTGGTGGGTTAATAAATTTTAAATTCCCGTGTTTTTGTACACTTCTTTTCCATACTATATTTTGCACATACATTTCTATCATATTTATGTACCTTTTCTATTTTCTTTTCAAAATCCTGTGTTACAAAGGAGTCCCTAAATTCTTTCACGGATAGACAAAGTCATAATATTTCACAATCCTAATAACAACAAAAATTATGATATTTTAAATAAGATGCCCGTGCAATTGCGTGGGCTACCTTCCTAGTTAGGCTTAAAAGATTCGTCTCGCAAATTAGTCTCAATCTGTGCAATTAGTTATTTTTAAGCCTATATTTAATACTTTGTGTAAGTGTTCAAACGTTCGATGTGACAATGTGTAAAATTTTTATGTGGGAACTAAACAGGGCCTTACAATAAAATTGGTTATGGGGTAGAATTCTAGAATCTTGAAGCAAGAGTGACAGTTAGAATGTTTTATGTAACTTATAACTTTTTAAGTTTGTTTGGCATTAACCATCAACTGTCCTGTTTTAATCTTAGTTATTGGTTACAACTAGGTGATTCCCCGCGCTTTACTGCGGGAATTACTAAGTAATTATTAATTTTTTTGACAGCAAGTTAGGAGTAAAAAGAAAAAAATAATAATGAAACATCAGGGTTTATCAATCAAATAATACCATGCTTTAATGTGAAACATATTGATAAGTATATGTTAAATATTGTAAAAGTGATAGATAGATTTGTTAAAATATCGTGCAAATGATATGAGGTGTGATGATTCAAGGTTTCAAACATGCTGAACATGCTGCTACCCAGTCAAGTGAAATGTCCATGCATGTTTGGTTTTCACCTTAATATTGCTATGTTGTAGGAAGCAAACTTATTTAGCAAACTGTAAGTTTTTATTATACTATGCAACAGGTAGGAAATAATAAGAATACCTGGTGATCAGAGATCTTGACAGGCACCAGGAAGAAGTCATTGTCCACCTCCATAGTATCCTTTCCCCCAGCCACCACCTCTTTCCGCATCTTGGACAGGCGGGGATCGTCTTTGTCCCTAATCTTCGTCTGCAGCACACCATCCTTGAATAGCTTCACACAAAGTAGCGAAAGAGAGATAATGCCAGAATAGATTGCTAGTGTTGCCCAGCAGAAAAAGGAAAGTCTGTAAATTCATTCTCACCTAAGATGAACAACAGAGGTCTGCCCCCAATTCTGTGTGTCTGCAAAAATCAACCAAGAAACAATGAGGACAATGAGCAGCACGACCGAATTAGCCAAGGAGGAAGATTTCCTCTTGTTGGCCAAACGAAAGAAAAAAACGGGCACCAATTAACCTGCAGCAGTAGAGTGGTCGAGCTTCCAAGAGAGAGGAACCGATGATAGCAGCACGAGCAACAGAAGCAAAGGCGCTGCTGCCCTTGTCCGTGTCCGCCGTCGTCGTCACTACCGCCGCCCTCGACCGCTGCCACCGCCCTCATCCGTGTCCGCCGCCGCCACCGTCGACTACAGCCGCCTCGTCCTCGTCCACCGCCGCCCTCGACCGCTGCCGCCTCCCTCTTCCGCGTCCGCCGCCGCCGCCCTCGTCCGCGTCCAATTCCGCCGCAGTCGCCGCGCTCGTCCGCGACCGCCGCCACCGTCGCTGTCACCATCGACAGAGTCCGTCGCCGCCGTAGTCGCTGTTGCTGTCGATGCGGTGGGGAGCGAAGGGACCGAGGGCACGCTCCAAAACGCAATGAGGACCACTGAGATGTAATCCAACGACCGATAATTAAATGATGACGTGGCTTCACCAAATCCCAGCTTTGGGTCTTAACTTTATAGAAAGAAGGGATTAGGACAATCGATCGAATCAATAGATCCAGAGATGTGTTTTTACCATTCAACTGCAATACCAAGTTAACTGAACCTACAGGTATTCTTTTTTTTTTTTCCTTTTCTGTTTTTTCGCCTGCGTAATTTGGGATCATTGGATGCTTTGTTCTAGGTGTTTGTTAGTTCTCGAAGGCCTGCGTTTGTATTTGTTTGTTGTTCATATAGCTCGAATACTAGATGCTAAACCCAAGAATTATTTGGAAGCCGGCAATGGAGAACAGTTCAGATCTAAGCGCTGTTCCTCGTGGGGCTCCATCTCGGTCGGTGTCTCCTCAGACATACCACTGTCAAAGAAAGGTAAAATTCGTTGCCGCTTTGAACAAAAGCTGGGAGCTGAGTACGAATCACAGCGACAGAAACCATATTTACAGACAATGCAATTGCAAGCAAGCAGTGACAGGTTTATATCTAATCTCCTCCTTGGTTCATGCAAATTAACAAATTCTACTACAGAGTGCATCAATCGAGGAGAGGCTAGGATGGTCAGCTCCTCCCCGACAAGAACAAGATGGAGATGGTAGCCACAAGCCCAATCATGGCGATCTGAGCACGAACCGGAGCAGCAGCAGCACGCCCCACCACCTGCAGCAAGGCAAAGCAATGCAAAAGCAAGCATGAGCTCCAAAGATCGCCGGTGCCCGGTGCCAGTATGGAATGGAATTCAGAGTGATTGGTTAGCTGGAACTGGATTTTTGTCTCCGGAGGGAACATCCTCTTGTTCTGTACGTGTCGTTCAAAAAAGTTATTAAAAAATTATCAAGATAGATTAATATATGATATATTTTTTCACAACATACAAGCTAAAATTCGACCTATACAATTCAAAACAAAAATAATAAATTTGACTATGAATTACACGTTCACTTCATAGTCAAAATTATTATTTTTGTTTCTACTTGTATAATTTGAATTTGAGATTGCATGTTCGTGAAGTGACATACCACATATTAATCTATCATACTAATTTTTTTAAATTTTTTTATGATTTTGTAAGTGACATAAAAAACGAGGGATATTCTCTTAAGGGATGATTTGAGTTTTCTTTGTTAGCTTAATTTAGAGGTTAATTACCTTGTCGTTGCCGTCGCCTCGGTCCGGGAGCGGGAGCACGGTGGAGGTGTCGGCCATGCCGGTGGGCAGCGGCACCGTCGGGTTGCTGCCGATGAACGGGTAGCCCTCGCCGGCGGCGGTCGGGGCGACAGGTGGCGCCGCGACGCTGAAGGTCGGCTGGAGCGGGAAGCCGAAGTGCGGGGGTGCCTGCTTGGGAGCGCGGCCAAAGGCCGGCAGGTCGTCGGCGCCGGCGATGGGCGCCGGAGCGGGAGCGGAGAGTGGCGGGAGGCCGTGGCCGGCGGCGGCGCTAGGCGAGGCATTGCCGCCGCCGACGTGGTGGCCTCGTCGTGTAGGAGGATGATTCGGGTGCCACTGCGAGGGAACGTCATATTAAAAATGTTACTACTAGTACTACTTTTCTTTCAAATGAAATTTGGCAAGTGTAGCATGGATTTGACTGAAAAAGAAATGCAGTTATTCAATCTTGAATGGAATTTGGCAAGTGTAGCATGCATCCTTGCTGCAATGTTTGGTACTCCTAATTTAAACTCCTGGAGTATAGTAAAGCATGCATGCGATTTTTAGGGAATGCAGCTCAGCTAGCAGCTATAGCATGTGAGCTTCAGCAGAGCGCATGAAAGAAAGCAAGAACTTAAGAACAGAAAAGTTTCAGTTTGGTCTCAAGTTTCGCGAGGTGCAAAGCGGTTGACGCAAGTGAGTAGGGACGCTAAAAATTGTGAAATGCAGAAGCAAATGGTACCCCATTTCTTGTAGCTAATTAATTAAGAAACGATGAGAAAGAATGTGAAAGGAAGAAGATGAGCGGGTTACCGAGGAATCAGCCGCGGCGGCAGCTCGAGCTCGGGGCAGCAAAGACGGCAAGACAACCAAGACGGCGAGGTGAAAGTGAAACAGCAGGGTGAGGCCACCGCCATGATTCCTCCTCTTCTCCATCTCTGGCTCTTGCTCCTGTGACTGTGACCGTGAGTCTGAGTAAATAATTAAACAGCTCTGTCTCTTGGAGGAGACGAGGGTAGCTGCTGATCTTTAATTCTTGGTCAGTTGCACTTAACTAGTGAGTGATGAGTGATTCAGAGTGTTGTGCAGAATAGAGAGCTTTGTAGCCACAGGAGGCCAAGGAGAGGAGAGGGAATGGTGATGATAATGACGCTACAGTGGCTACGGACGCAGCTACCATGCAATCTACACACTACAGTGACTCTACTATCGTGCAAATGTACAAATTGCACAGTACACAATACAGTGAGCCCCAATACCAAAAGCTATACCAATAGTATAGTAAAGCAAAGCTTTCTCTCTTCATCTCTCTCTCTCCCTCTCTATGGGCTGCAGCAACGAGGCCTTGGAATCTCTGTGCAAGTTTCTGCTTGCTTTGTTTGCTTTGCTTTTGGAGCAGGGATGAGTTTACAATCTCTTTTTTTTCAGCAATCTTTTTTTCTGGCATCTTTGCCTTCGTAGGAATATATCATTCAGGTTTGAACTCATCCGGAAGGAAATGACTGGTGCACTGCACTGCCACCACTCACTGCACTTTCATCCAGTCATAGTGCCAGACTACCAGTACATGACATCAATTGACTGAGGATTTTTACATCAATGCAGTTTTGTGCAATTTCAGGCAGGCAGCAAATGCATCTTTTCTTCAGTTAATTAAGCTCGTCCATGTCTCTCCTCCAACAGTCTGCATCTCGACAAGTAGAAGAAACAAACAGTTAGTAACAGCAAGAGTGCTGTTTTGGAAGATGAGTTTTGACTAGTTAAAGCACCGGCTCTTGTTAAATTACTCACAAAGGTGTGCTAAAGGTAAGTAATGAGATGCTAATTACGGCGGGAGGTTCTTTTAGTTTTACCGGACTGCGTGCCTGTCCTGAACTGTCTCAACACCGTCAAACCGAATGGGGAGTAACAGGCACGTAGCACTCGCCTAGTTTTGTCTTCCAGAGAAATGGCTCCACGTTGCTTTGGATTCGAAGTAGTCTTCTTGTTTTTAATCAAAGCCGTGATCTGCAACTTTGTAATAATTGATTATATTTTTCTAAAAAAGGCAGAATAAATTGTACTATTATCTAAAAATTTGAGTTGCCTTGCTTGGATAGACATTACTATTTGGTGATGTCTGGATTGGAATTTGGAAGTGGCTGTAGAGCAGGTACAATAGCAGGCTATAAGCCAGCCATAAATATATTTTAAACAGATAAAGAAAAAAAGAGAAGAGCAATAGGCTACATATCTGTAGTCAGCTGCAGCACGGACTTCAAGACGTAATGTGTGTATAATAGGTGGGACCAGATATTATATTGGCTATGGATGATTTGGAGCCAGTAATTGGCTATACTATTAAACTTGCTTGTATAAAGACCATCCTCTGTAAGGGCCCCTTTGAATCGTAAGAATAAAAAAATAGAGGAATAGGAAAAACATAGGATTCTAACAGGAATGTAAGTGTAAAACAGAGGATTGCAAAATATAGGAAAAACATATGAATGATCGTTTGATTAGACCACAAGAAAAATACAGGAATCAGATGAGAGAGATAGACTCAAAGGATTTTTACCAAGAGGTTGGACCTCTTGCTAAGTTTCCTCTAAAACTTACATGCAATAAACCATTCCATAGGAATTTTGTAGGATTTGGAAAACTTCAATCCTTTGAATCAAAAGGCTCCTATGAAATTCCTTCATAATTCCTTTAATTCAAAGGGGCCCTAATTTTTTTTCTTCGAAAACAGAGTCCTCTATAAGTTAGAGTAGTACACCGTTCTTTATTTCAGTACATTCATTTTTGAACGGAATTTCAGTACATTCATCGATCCGATGATACAGGATTTCATGTACGTACAAACATACATATGCTTGATATGCAGCACATCTTATTGAACGGAGTATACAGTTACCGTATAAATATTTATTCAGTAGCGGCGTACATACATGATATACGGGGTGTGTTGATTAATCAAATAAGTTGCCGTAGTAGTAGTAGCTAGCCGTGCTGCGGCTGCGGCATCCTGGCGCAGGGGCGTACTGCTCCTTCGCTTTGTGCCCCTCGTACTGATCGAACATACATGGAGTATACATGAACAGATTCAGTTAATGTACGTATACACGCACGATCCAATCAAGATGAGACGACATAGGTCACGTTAGCTCGAATGGGATATATAATAGGGTTTGTTGGAACCATGCCACCCTAATTTTATAAAATTTAAGATATGTCACCCGTATCTCAATAACATGTAGGACCCACATGAATCAATGACATGTGGATCAAGGTTGCATATCACAAATTTTGCAAAATTTGTGTGGCATGGTTCAAATTTTCCCTATATAATAATGCATGGTGTCCATAGCTTAGAGATGATGAATCAGTATTGTAGACATTACCTGAGCTAAATTAAGGTGTTAGTACTTAAAAAAGAACTGTTCGATATTAAATAACAGGAAAAAAATGTTTTAATAGCATTGAAAGTTCACGATTTTAAAAATATAGCACTCAAAGGTTCCGATTCATTTTAATAACATCGATAGTTACTCTCCGACACTTTATTTACCATATCGGTAACATTTACTTTTTTGTCGTATCTCAATTTATGTCATCAAGTTTCACAAAACTACACTATTAATTATTTTAATTTTGATCTATCACACTTTTAAGTTCTACAAATCTTTTGAGTCGTTTTATCTATCGTATATAAATGTTATGTCCATGTAACTATAGTTTTTAAAATTTTGATATATACAAGTATGTCAAATTAGTTTACGGTGTGGTTTCATGAAATATTAAGAGTATAATACATGGGTTATACGTACTTATGATCTTGTATAACTTGGAACATAGTAAATAAAGTTTTATGAAATTTAATCCTAATACTGATATCCAGAAGTCTATCTTCTTTTTTACTGGAAATCATTGACCAGAAGTCAATAACGGTTGAGAAATAGCCACTGTATTAATGTATTAATGGTGGGTCAAGTATAGGTTACTGGATACCAACCACTAGGGAGAGCCCTTTCTGAATAATTGCGGCCATGCGCTCCTTCTGCTTGTGGGAGTACTCCTGATCGCCGGCGCCGCCCTGCTGCGAGGTCTTCTTGCTGCTGCTGCCATGGTCCTCGCCGTCGTTGCCGCCGTGGCCGTGCCTGCCAGTTTCGTAGTACTCCGCCATTCTCTCGTACGTGCAGCTAATTAACTCTCAGGTGGTGGTGGCGAAAGTGTAGTTGCTTAATTTGCTTGCTCGTTGCAGATATCTGTGTGGATTGGGGGGCTTTTTATAGTGTGGCGAGCTACATTGACAATGGACGGCCGGGATTATTAATGGATATGACGTTTGGATGATCTCGCCTTTGTTAATACAGAGGAACTATTAATCCTGTAACTTTTGGATGGTTAATTATTATTATGAGCTAGCTTATAATTTGGATTTGTATATATATGTACAAAGTACAACCCAGCTGCATCTAAGAAAACAGCAATCTTAAGGAAAAGATGCATGACAAAAGGTTATCATGCAGCCATCAGAATTTCTGGTACTAACATTTTACCACCTACTATGGCAGATTCTTACTATCCTTCACCTTAGCTAACATCGCAAGAGTCATCTATATATGCTGACATACTGATGTGCAGTGCATTTATGCATGCATAGTTCTTAAGATTCTTGTGCTCGTTGTTTTCTCGATCTCTTTTCGTAAAAGGGTAGTATGCGCTCGGTAATAATTCACCAATTGGGGCATATCAGCACTTATTTCTTTTTCTATGCTCCACTCGGTAAAAGTTATTCTCAAGTCATTAATGACAGCACAATTTTCATTTCACCTTTTCTTCTTTTAGCAGCAGAATTTTACGTCTTCAGTGTGAAAGAAAACATCCACGTCGTCTCTACCACACGTCCTTATTATGACACAAATTCTTCATGCTGGGTCATATATAGTCCACACATGTCAACAATTTTCCGTAGGTTTAGAGGAGTTGAACAAAATGAAAAACTTGGCTTAAACAAAGTAAATGCATAATACTACTTTTTTTTAATTATTAATGATGTAGTCATAGGTGAACCTAGAAAAAAAAATCCTAGCCCTACATATGTGAAAAGAAACTTTTGAAAGAAAAATAACTCCTTATTAGTATATTATGATAGACATTTGATCAATTTATACTTCTATATTATGATGTGCATTTGATTAATTTATACTTCTAATCTTATTATATTTACGATATTTAAGATATAGAAATTGGATCACCCATATAAAAATTTTGATACACTACTGGACGTAGTTGATTTTTTCCCTAACTTTGACTAACAGTATTTATTCAATTACCTTTTTATAAGTAAGTTAAAAGAAGTACCATTAGATATACCATCAAATTAAAATTGAGTATCTTAAACATCCCAAAATACAAACATTTATTACTATAAATGTATTTAGATTCATATTAAAAGTTGCTATATTTATTTTTTTGGATAACCGTCCAAAAAGGAAATGATGGTGACTGTACGAACTCATCTATTTACATTTTTTTTTCTAGCTACTGCTCCATAGGATAGTCGTACATATTGGTTTATCATTAGGAAAACACTGGTATACGTTATAAAAAGAATCACAATTAATTTGGCGCGAACAATTAAAAGCACGCGTATAATTC
Organism: Oryza glaberrima; assembly: GCF_000147395.1. Taxonomy (NCBI): domain Eukaryota; kingdom Viridiplantae; phylum Streptophyta; class Magnoliopsida; order Poales; family Poaceae; genus Oryza; species Oryza glaberrima. Next base: position 38,973,794 of record NC_068326.1, on the reverse strand, counting down.
ATCACGGCGCGGCCCAGCAAGGTCAGCCAGTGTTTGTCCGTCCCAATTTCTCATATTGGGCCATTTCCGGCGTGCGGCGATTAGGCCCGTGAGAACCAAGACTGTTGGATCCGCTGTTCTCCATGCGGCCCAATAAAAGTTCGCCTGTTACGTACGGCCCATCGCTAGATGACGGAGGCGCCGCCGGCTATGGAGACGACGAACCATCTATAAAAACTTTTGACTTTTCGAACAATATTTTTAAATATAATTATATGTTAAAATTATTCTTTCATAAAATAAGTCATTACAAAATGAATAATATTTATATACTTTTAAAAAGATGAATGGTCAAATTATCACGTTATTAAAGGTTAATGCGTGTCAAACATTGAAAATTGTTGGGAGTACTATCTCCGTCTTAAAATTTAAGAATTTAGGATCAGATGAGATGTTTGAAACGTTGATATCTTATAAACCGATTTAAGGGTCTGACCCCAGACCTCCCATTGGGCCACGTGGCATCGCGTGTTGCCCTCTGTCGTGATTCTCGGCTGGAGAAGGTGCCACGCATTCGCACCCCTCCACAGCCGTTAGATGAGATATCAACGGTGAAAAACCATCTGGCGGACCTTGATGTAAATTGTAAGTTTTGACAGGGGTTTTTTTCAAAACGTGTGATCTTAACCGGAAGAGTCTGGGTTATTGGAGAAAAATCCAAGGGAAAAAAACGCAAGAAAAATCTCCAACTCATTGTGCCGCCGCCTTGCGTCGAACCCTCGATCCACACCGTTGGCGCCTGCTTCGGGCGATGAGGAGGGGTGGCAGCGGCTTGATCTATACAGACTGCTGCACCTACGGGGGATGGTGAGGCAACACCGGCGGAGAGAGATGGAAGCCCCCTTGCGCCTCCTCGATGTGCTCGAGCCGGCCGCCTCTCCGCTTCAGGAGTTCAGGGGATGCGGAGGGCGAGAGAGGGGGGCGGGGCAGAGAGGAAGCTGAGCTCGACGATGAGGCTGATGGCCAGCGACGGATGGAGCAGTTGAGCCGCGGATTTGCCCATCATCGCCGCCATCCTGCGCCGCCGGTGGTCGTTCCCACTGGGCCATGTACCTGCTGCTCATGTGCTCCTGAAGGTCGCCGTCTCTGCAGCCATCCTCGCGTACTCGCGTGGTTGTGGGATTGGGAAACGAGTGGTTGTGGCTTTACGGGAAACGCTGCTCTTTCCTACATGCACAGTAGTAGTACCCTGGTCTGCTTTTTTTCTTTTTATTTACAACTATTCACTTCAAGGCCGCATTAAAACATACCCCTATAAAAAAATACAGTACTACCAATAAAAAAGACAAATATTATATGCCCCTATATTACTTAGGGAGTTAGGGGTTGTAGAGATCAAAGAGTGTAAAGTTTTGGCGCGTCACATCGGGTATTATATAGGGTGTCACATGGGGTGTTCGGACACTAATAAAAAAATAATTATTGAATCCGTCAATAAACCGCGAGACGAATTTATTAAGCCTAATTAATCCGCCATTAGCGAATGTTTACTGTAACACCACACTGTTAAATCATAGAGCAATTAGGCTTAAAAGATTCATCTCGCGAGTGTGCATTTAGTTAATTTTTTAGCCTATATTTAATACTTCATACAAGTGTTCAAACGTTCGATATAACAGGGTAAAAAATTTTGGGATGGGATCCAAATAAGGCCTTAGAACTCAAAATTAAAGCTAAAATTAAACTTACTTCTAAAGTTGATTTAAAGGTATTTTTAATGTAGTTTCTACTTATTTGTTTTTAAGTCACTAACAATACATATTTTTATTTTAAATAAGCCATTTTGGTTTATTAGAAAATATGGACAATCGATGAGAACATTAATCTATGTTTGACAGTGTGAGAAGGTGAAAAGAAAATCTCATTTTCCGCATGTATACCACCCGAACTGATAAATGATATTTTTTTCAAAAGAAAAATCTATAGGAAATTTATTTAAAAACCATATTAATCCATTTTCAGTGTTTAAAATAATTAATCATCATTAATTATACGCTAATAAATTAATTTTGTGTATCATATCATCGTTCTTTTTTCTCATTTACTCAAACACACTTTGAGTGTTAGTTATTTTGGGATAAATTTTAAACCCAAAAGAGCATTTTTTTTAATGGATGGAGTGGATTAGAATGCAAAGTGGGCTAATAGGGTATTTATGAAATTAATTTTCTCATCTATGGGTTCTACAGTAAAATAAAATGGTAAACCGGGTGTCACCCTTCGTCCAACTTTTTCACTTTTGACCGGGATACTTTTACCTTTGTGGCATTTTATACCGTCCTTAGCTATTTTATCGTATACATCTATATTGTCGTATGTCAAATAAACGGTGTATATATAGCTGAGGGAGTTTATTGACCAATAAGAGCAGAAGTATTGAGATCATTCATATGCATGAGAAGAGAGTATCAAAGGCAACATCATCCGATCCAAAGTGAAAACATTAATTAAAGGGTGATCAAAAGCGAAACATCGGTAATAAAAGATGACCCAAGTAAAAAATTACTCCAAAAAGAATTTTCTAGAAAAGTTATCTTAAAACATATTAATCCATTTTTTAGGTTTGAAATAATTAATATCCATTAATCATACGCTAATGGCGTATCTCATTTAGCGTATCTTATCATTCTTCTCTTTTCTTCTTCACTCAAACACATCCAAATGAGTAGTTATTTGGGGATGGAGACAGTAAATTAGAATGTGAAGTGGCCCATAGGGTATCTATGTAATTAATTTTCTAATCTATGGTCCCCAAGGGTAAAAAGAAATCAAGAGAAATATTAATTAATAAAATAAGAGGATAAGGCTACGATAAGGCTATTGTGCATCGTGAAACACTTCCATTGTGAATAACTCGAAGTGCATGATCTTCACAAGAATTTGATGAAAATTTGAGCTAATTAATACAAAGTCTAGCAAAATATTAGCATTAATTACCCTCAGCAATTATACAAGGCATAGAGAGCAGCATGTCAACCAGCACGTTTATTTTCCCAAAGAGCTGGCTCTTGTCTTATCCAAGAATTGTTAATTATGTCGAAGATTTGGTAAATAGTATTCAAGTGAAGAGTTTACATGATTGGCCAAATAAAATATTCTGCATGCTAGCACATTAATATATTCTACTTGTTGGCCCGTTATGCGGCAAAGCTGTGTTTGTTTTGAGATGTTATTTTGAGCTTAGATTTTTCTTTTTACCAGGTTTCATTTATCCAAGTGTAATATGTTTGTTGAGAAATAAACATTTCTAGAATTTTTTTCCCAAATAGAAATATTCCAAAAAGAAATATCACCAATTATTGTCGCTTGGTTCATTCTTATTCCATCTCATATATATCTAAGAAATCAAACTAATTCTGAATAACTATACAACATTTATATATCCTAGAAAAAGTACAAGTATCCATGGGATATTTTTTTAGTTTGTGCGCCAAAGGCGCACCGATTTTCTAGTATTGTACTAGAGAAACATCATATCTAATACTCCCTCCATCCCAAAATATTTGACGCCGTTGACTTTTTTAAAATTTTTTTGACCGTTTGCCTTATTCAAAAAATTTAAGTAATTATTAATTCTTTTCCTATCATTTGATTTATTGTTAACTATACTTTTATGTCTATATAGTTTTACACATTTCACAAAAGTTTTTGAACAAGACGAACGGTCAAACATGTTTAAAAAAGTCAACGGCGTCAAATATTTAGGGATGGAGGGAGTATTAGATTCTTGTATTTTAGGACAGAGGAAGCAGTTTCTATCATCACGGTAGAATTCATCGATCCGATGGCCACACGTTTACAGAAATCACAGTACATATATAGATGTACGTACACACATACACTGGTTTGGAATAAGGCGCGCGGCCGCGGCGGCGAAATTGTGGGTGAGCAACGTATATACGTGTACGTACGTACATCCTTGCTCATCTTATTGTACCGTATATATACGTTCGTAGTAGCCAGTATTTATTTAGTGGTACGTACGTACGCATGGATTATTAATAATTTAGGGGGAGATTAATAATTAATCAGTTGCAGTAGTAGCCCTGCTGCTGCGGCATCCTGGCGTAGCCGTACTGCTGCTCCTTGGCGCCGTAGCTGGCCTGCTTCTGCTCGCGGTGCTCGTGGTAGGCGTAGCCGCCGGCGCCCACCGCCGCCACCGCCGCCACGCCCTGCTCGATCCTGTGCCTCTGCGCGTTCGCCGGGTCCTTCTTCGCCTGGTGCCCCTCATACTAATAATCATCCAACATCGTATATATTACAGATCGATATATATTCAGTTAATTAATTTAGCACATACTACCAAAACGTTTTGACCATTCGTCTTATTAAAAAAAATTCATGTAATTATCATTTATTTTATTGTGACTTGATTCATCATCAAATGTTCTTTAAGCATGACATAAATATTTTTATATTTGCACAAAAATTTTAAATAAAATAAATGATTAAACGTTGGTTAAAAAGTCAACGGTGTCAAACTGTGGTGGCTTCGTCAATCTCTCAAGAATTTGCTGGCCCAGTTTCGAAGATGCTCATAGGGATAGGGTTTGCGTGCGTGTGTTCATAGGGGTGAGTGTACGTGCGTTGTGAGTGTCTGCGTTGTACTATATAGTTCTTAAAAATAAAGTCAACGGTGTCATACATTAAAATATGGAGGGAGTACATATTATCTAATAGATACTGCAGTTGATTTTTTTATCACACTTCATTTTATTTAAAATATTTACGTAATTATATTTTTTTTTGTTGTGAGTTGTTTTATCACTTAAAGCACTTTAAACATGATTTAATTTTTTGTATAAAATTTTTAATAAGAAGAATGGTCAAATATGTGTCGAAAATTCAACGAAAAACGGGAGGGAGTATATGTGATGTAATTCATCAAGAATGAATCAAAGATGAGAGGATCGAGGCATACGAGAGCGAAGGCGCCGCTGGCGAGGGCGCCGATCTCGCCGACGCGCTCGCGCTGCTTGTGCTCGCGCTCCTCCCTCTTGTAGTACTCCTGCTGCTGGCCGCCGCCGTAGCCGTAGCCGCCATGGCCGCTCTGCTGCCTCATCAGGTACTCCTGCGAGTGCATGGAGTTGTTCCTCCTCCCACGGTCGATCTCGCCGCCCTCGCAGTAGTAGTCGTCGGTGTGGGACTCCACCCTCATGCCACCATGCCCGTGCCCGTGCCCGTGACCGTGCCCGTGCCCGTGGCCGTGCTGCCTGCCGGTGGTCTCGTAGCACTCGTCCACGGTGCTCGAGTAGTACTCCGCCATTGTTGGTCGGTTTCTCTCCCGCAGCTAGCTACTTCTCTGATCAGGTGGTGGTGCAAGGGAAGTTCTTTGCTTTGCTTGCTGAATATGTGGGGGTGGATTTGGGTGCTATTTATAGTGTGGCGAGTGACAGTGACAGGTGAAGATGGACGGCTTGGATTAATTCACAACGATTTGTTGATGATCGCCGCTCTGTTAATAATTGACAGTTACTTATTTTGGTACTACCTCCATATTTTAATGTATGACGCCGTTGACTTTTTATCCAACGTTTGACCATTCGTCTTATTCAAAAGTGTATGTAATTGTCTTTTTTTATTGTGACTAGATTCATCATCAAATGTTCTTTAAGCATGATATTAATATTTTCATATTTGCACAAAAATTTTGAATAAAACAAATAGTCAAACGTTGATCGAAAAGTCAACAACGTCATACATTAAAATACGGAAGTAGTATTTGTTAGCTAGCTAGCTAAGCCTTGCCTGCCTAATTGACACCGGCATGTTGTAACTTAAGAGCAGGTACAATAGTAGGCTATAAACCAGCTGCAAACATATTTTAAGAAGACAAATAAGGAGAGAGAAAAGCAGCGGGCTATAGATTTATAGCCAGCTATAGCAAAACTTTAAGATACAGTGTGTGTATGACAGGTGGGACCAGATATTAATAGTGTAGTATGTAACTATTGCATAAATGAGCTATTAGATTAGCTATAAATGAATTGAAGTTAGTAGTTGGCTATAAACTTGCTCTAAAGGCGCCACCACGGCAGGAATCGCTACCGCCCCTTGGATGACACGATTGGATCAGTAGATGTAGAACCCAGCTACGTACTCTCCCCTTTTTTTATAACGTCATTGATTATATAAATGATGTTTGATCATTTATCTTATCCAAAATATTTATATAAACGTTATTTACTGTGAATTATTTTATCATCAAAAAGTATATATGTTACTTTTGAAAGTTTTTTTAAGTTATAACTTTCAAATAAAATATAATTACACTGTAATTATATTGTAACTAGAATATTAGTACATTATAAGTCTTATATAACTAGTATGCAATTGTTGCAAAACCATCCTGGCGCAAGTAGCATTCGGATCGCGAGTCACGAGTTCGATCTTTGCCGCACACACAGATAAAAGCACATGTCTTTTTTTTTCCTACTCTCCTGCAACATGAATTTTGATGCATATTCGGTGGTCTAAATTTTGAAAGTTTCTAGTAATACTTCTAAAATTCATGGCTTGTACTTTACATATTTACACTATTGTAAGATAGGTTGTTAAACATTGTGTCAAAATTCAACAATATCATCTATTAAAGAACGGAAATAGTACAAAACAACATTTGAAGGAAAAGATGTTCACACAAAGGTTTCCTACTACTAGTACTAACATTTTATACCACCTTCATTGGCCAATCAATGAAGAATCCTTCACCTACATTGCAAGAGTCATACGTTGATGATATACATATATAGTAGTTTCTTAAGATTCTTGTGCGCGTTGTTTTCTCTCTTTTTAAAAAAGGGTATGCGATTATTCACCAGTTGGGAGCATATCAGCATTTTTATCTTCTTTCCTCGCCGCACTCGGTAAAGTTATTCTCTATCGAGAAATGACAACACCATTTGCATTTCATCTTGTTCTTCCTCTGACAAGAGAATTTCACATCTTCAGTGTTAAAAGGAAAGCATCCACACACGCGTCCTGACGACAGATTCTTCATCCATGTCCTGGATGATAATAATGCACGCATGCCGACAATTTTCAGAATGTTTAATGAATTGAACATATATATGAAGACCCCGGCTTAAACAAAGTAAACGCACAGCATAGCAAACAGTAATACAGTATGATGCCTTTAATTAAGGCACGGATCAAATTAATATGTTCCAACAGAGACTAAATAAACAGGAACCGAGGCTATATGTCCAAATTAATTATATAGCGGGAGCAAATAATTAGATAAATGGAGATAATTAAAACAAGTCTTTGGACAACTATAATGTTTCTAGCTAGATACGAATTTCATTATTTTTCAACTCATCAATAAACACTTTGATAAGTAAGCTTAATAATCCCAATTCCCAATCCCTAAGTCAATTATAGACGGACAAAACATCGTCCTCCTAGGTCGAGCACTGTATGAATATTTATGGCACACTACTTATTCTATACTCAACCAGATAGATATTCTTGTACAGATGCTGGAATCCACAATCACTCATCACATGACATCGCACAATAATAATGGAGCAATATAATATAATGCAGCAGGCAAATCACACCTTTAGCTATCGGAAACGCGGCCCAGTATCACGGCCCACCCAATAGGCAACAGCCGAGCACTACGCGGGGCCCGCGAAGGTCGATTGTAATGGGCCATCTATTCTTCGCCCTGTGGGGATTAGTTTGGGCCAATAGACCACCACGCGGTCCGTCATCGGGAGTGGGCCCGAAGACACTCAGCCCGCGTCGCCTCGCATCTCCCCTGCAGCTAGTAGCTCTCAGTCCTTGCCGCCTGCTCGACGAAATGCCTCGCCGCCGGCACACCGTCTCTCCTTCAGCTTCCTCGTCGACGACGAGGAGGATGCACATGCCACTGAAGCGCCCGTGAAACAGCCAGACGTACGTGAAGAAATAAACTAGCTGGCCATATAGCCTTAGTCGGATTGAACACTCAAAGGTTGAGTTGAGCGCAGGTATAGATCGATCGACTAACTGATCGACAGCGAATGAAACCAAATCTTATTCTTCTTCTTCTGGAGGAACTCAGGCAATTCAGCGATTGAATTATCCTGGCTTTGTGAAGAAAGCCAAAGAAATTAACAGTCTTAATCAGAACCAAACCATATATACAGTATAGTATAACATTCATAGTCTATATTACAATAGGAGAATACTCCATATAACCATCGATCGGGTGGTACACACTGAACACACAGTAGCATACATACATACACTAGCTAAGCTAGCTATCTGCCTAGATGCGTCTATGCATCCATTAACTTCTTATTATATACTCACTCCATTCTAAAATATACGAATCTAAAAAACATCATTTCAGATTCGTAGTATTAGATTGCGTATGATTCAACGTTAAGTTGCTATATTTTAAGATGGATGATCGAACGAACTATCTTGTACTAGTAGTGGTAGTATATGGGCCGTAGGTAGCTACTGGTAGCTGGCTGGTGGCCTCCTCCTGCTGTTGGTGGTGGTGCACTGCCGGCGGCGCCATACTGGTTCGGCGGCCGGATCATCCTGTGGACGATCTTCACCTTTCTGGTGGTGGTCGGTTTGGACATAATGCCATACTTTAGCATCTCCTTCTCCCTCTCGAGCTTCTCCACTTCGGGCTCGCGCGGCCACCTGCCCTTGCTGCCGTGGTACCCACCGATGTCGCCGTACGCCCTCCTGCCGCCGCCGCCGCCGCCGCCGTGCCCGTCTCTCCTCACTATGGGTTCGTCTTCGTAGTCGTCGTTGTCATCGCTGGTGCGCAGCCGCTCATCTCTTTCAACGACGTTCTGTTCGACGATCTCCGGCACCTGCACCTTCGTCTCCACCACGGATGGCGTCCGATTGGCCTTCATCCACACAGTCATATCATACAGAGGAGATAGATGAATTTTGGTTGAATTTGATCGTGAGATCGAATTGAATTACCTACCGGCGCTACAATTTCGTCGTCCTCCTCCTCCTCCTTCATTCTCTCTATCATCTCAAGCTGCGCGGGGGTGGGCCACCTGGTCTTGGTGCAGGCAAGCTCGTCCTGCATCCTCATGGCGCCGTGACCGTGACCCTTCCTCCTGCAATCATCGTAGTCGGTACGGACGTGGATCGCCTCGATCGACCTTCTCATCGATCTTTCTCTCTCGATCGTGCACCACTAACAAGGTGTGGTGTGCTCTTCAGCTTTGGTTGATGTGAGTGCCGGTGGAGGGGACTATATATTTGTAGCGTCTCGCGAGTGAGACTAAGGTCTTTTTCTTTCTTCTAATACAGTCTCAGTTTTTGTTAGCACGTATTTTAAATTGTGCATCATGCGAAAACTTTATATATATAAGTTACGCATTTTAAATGGTGCATCACGCGAAAACGCAACATCAGATAAATCCATTTCATGAGTATAAAATAATTAAAATTTAATTAATCAAACATCGCTGGCTAACGGGAGTGCCCACAATGGAAAAGATAATTTTGTTTGGTGTAATGCAAAAGATAATTTTGGTAACTGGCTAAGGGGAGTGCCTAGACCCCAAAAAAATTGATTTTATTTGGTGCTAGTGCTCTATGTTGGTTAATTTGGCGTTGCCGTAATGATATAGTTTTTAACCATAAAAGAATGCCTAACATCATGCAGGTTATCTTCATGTGTTCCAATTGGCTTCACTCTTGTATGATGCTTTCACAGGAACAACAAGACACTATGTGCAATGGTGCTACGCGTTTGGAATTGGTAGCCAAGGAACTTTTATTCCAGTTTGGATGGCGTAGTACCTACAGAATTTCGTGATAGAATCTACGTGATTTTAAAAAAACTTTATCTTAGTAGATCATATTATCGGTAGAAGTTGGAGGTTTGTCCCATCTCGTCTTTTTTAAGTTATTTTCTGTTCACTACTAAATTTTTTGGTTGTGTGCCTACAGACAGAGGCCGGAGATGTAACCATTTTCATTATCTAAAAAAAAATTTAATCAAACATCGATGACTCTCTCGTTTCGTGAACCTAAACTTAATCTTCATCTTGAAGTCTACCGAACGGGACCTAATGATAATCACGACAAACGGTGAGTATTTACTTCGTCATGATGACTGGTATATGGTTATGTAGTACTCGTAGTGGTAGAATACTAAGGAAAAGCCATACGTCATGCAACATGGACTAGTGGTTTAAGGGGTAATTTGGAACCATGCCATTATAATTTTTTAAAGTTTAAGATATGCCATCAGTATCTCAATGACATGTAGGACCCATATGAGCCAATGACATGTAGGTCAGGATGGCATATCTCAAATTTTGCACAATTATAATGGCATTGTTCCAATTTTCCCTTTAAGGGAATGCGGTGAAAGAAAATTTACTGAGAAAATATATTTTTAAAATATGAAGCAAATAATACATTTCAATAATCCAGTGAATAAACTGAAAATAATGGGGCCTTAAGATTCCCGTGCGCATTGTCTTATTTGCTTTGGAGAAAAGGGATGTGCGTTAATTTGCCAATTGGGACCATACCAACCTATTTTTAACTGCGCCACTCAGTAAAGTTATTCTGTGTTTAAGAAATAACGGCATCATTTGCTTTTTTTTTTTCATCTTGATCTTTTATCAAGAGAGTTTTTCATATCTCCAGTAGGTAAAGAAAATGCGAGCATATCAACACGTCCTTATGACAAACACAGGCCGACAATCTTGAACAACTGCTTGAACAGAGTAAGGGCACAGTAGCAGACGATGTTTTCTTTACGTAGTTCTCACGATGATGCCTTCGCGTTCCAGACAGGGATTGCATAAATAACAAATAGAAAAGAAGATTACAGGACGACAATCTGAACGCAAAACATCCTCCTCAAAAACAGCACCAAATGCACACTTCATAATTTTCTCCACAAACAACAGATAACCTTGATGGAGTGTCTCTTAGATGCTAGAATCCACAATCGCTCAGCACTAAAATGGAGCAAAGAAGTGGTCAAGTGAGAATTATTTCATTCCCCAACATGCCTTACAATACTATATACATGCTTCAACTTAACTAAAGGACGACCCGTATAAAATTATAAATCGCCTTTTCTGGATGCAAACCAGAATTACCACAGCCAATTTTAAGTAAATAGTCCGCATTTCAAAAGGTAAAATGATAAGGTAATTTCCCTCAGAATTGATAAATACAGTAAATGGTGCCCAGAGGTACAAAGTATAATCATCAGTTAGTTCACACAATTTTACAACAACATAAAAAAAAAACAGACCACAGAAGATCAGCAAGCTGCATCTTAGGTGTTTGCACCCATATCTTGTTTGCTGGGATTTGAGGTAATTTAAAAAAGACAGCATCAATTCACGGAGAATCAATTGTTCACCTATACTGTTGTCCACAAGAAAATTGGTAGCTTCCGCTGGTATGAATAATAGTATTCTGAAGTCAGTACAGAGCATCCGTTAGGATAACATATAAACACAATCCAGTAGGGATTCTTTAGTTAATGCATAGTTATGTAAAACAGTGTCTAACTTTGATACTTTGATTTTCCATAATTCATATTATTGAACACCTCATCTATAAGCTCATTATTGGCTTGATGTCCCAAAACAAGTAATTAGATTATATTACACAAGCATATACTAGCTAGTTTGTTATACTACACTTCTATAGTATGATTACTGTGGTTGTTTGCATACAGAATAAGAGAAACAAGAAAAATCAGATTCAGTTCATTCAGCAAACCATGTAACATTCAGTCTAGAATAGTCAGGAAAGAAAATCCAAATGGCATTTATTAATACCAGTAGTATCTCCCACCAATACTTATATTGTTAAAGAAGCCCCTTCAGTATTTCACACTACTTGTAAGTTTTAAGTTTTAACTAGGCGAATAACATGGAAAGTGGCCACAATATGCGATCATAGAAAGGAATAGGAGCTAACTAAAGTTGGATGCTAACAGATCTCAATTCACCAAGGTGCGGAAAAAAAATATGGTGAACCAGCATGACGAATAGAGAAGGTGTTTTCTAAAAAAACTTTTGCATAACTAACTGTACTTATTACAAAACTATGTTATCGTGATATTTCAGACCTATATTTCAGAGAGTTCATTACAAGGTACAGAAGACAAAGTTTAGTCCATGACCTTGCCCAGTTATATAAATAAAAATATCAAATAACAGTGACTCATGTCACTTCAGTAATGTATCTGAGATGTAGATGCAGAAAGAACTATCGAATACCATTCATGCATAACTAACAAATAATGAATAATGTGCACCAATAATACTCAAACATGTAAATGCAGATGCGATGGGTAGCAATACAAATGTCAGGGACAATTTTCTGCCCAGCTCAGTGCTCACCACACATGCTACTTTGCAACCTCCAAAGCACTCTCAATCTGTTGGATTAGTTGATTAGCAGGCAGCGCTCCCTCCTGCATTGCCAAAACAAAAATGAAAAACAGCATAGACCACAAAAAAAGAGATAACCTCATTATTGTTAGCATTAACAAATCCATTAAAATCGAGAAAAGGTGGATCCTCAAAACTTACAAAGCGATGACAAGGTTTCCCATTCTTGAAGATAATAAAAGTTGGCAATGCTTCAATTTGGTAACGATTAGCAATGCTTGTGTACTTCTCTGTATCAATTTTTACGACTTGAATCTTATCGCCTAACTTTTCGCTTACTTCCTGAAGTATAGGAACCATGTATTGACATGGACCACACCTGACAAAAGGAAGATAAATAAATAAATGGAGAGATACACTCAAAATGCGTTTATCAATCTTCCTACTAACAAGCCAAGAACTGCTAAGCCATCATATTATCTGAATGGTGAGTAACCGTTATCAATGAGCAATCACTTTGTCAGTTTGGTGTTGGGAGTTGCCAAAGTGGTAGAGAGAATATGGCCAGACTATTATTCTCTCTTTTTTTTCTCCCATAAGGAAGAAATAGATTTGATCTAAGATTTTGATTAAAAACAAAAACAACACAACAGCACCTTGCAAGCCTACACGATGGACAATAAACATACACTTGTCTTCTCCCTTTATCCATGGAAACACTAAAGATTGGACAAAAAAAAATTGATCCCATTAATAATGTGTTTGCATTACTCAATGTGCAAGGAATTCCACATTCACTTTCACAAGGTCAGTGATGCATTCAGGTAGGAACAGGACATTACCTCCATCAAAACTAACTCCTTAAGGTCTAACACTGTGAGAATTGGAGTACATAAATCTAGTACAGAGCACTGATAGTGATATAACCCATCAAGACATTTGGAACACAGTTTACTCTTACCAGTAGCTTACCAAGTTGCATAGAAGTCGACTAGTACAGGCTTTTCAGACTTCTCCAGTAACTCGTCAAACGAAGAGAACGTCTGTTTCTTCGCTTGAACCTATTCAAATAAACATACAAACAATTTTTAGAAACGGAATATCAATATTATGTTAACAGTAACTATCAAATTAATTAGAAAGACATCCATGAATATAAGCACATTGAAGGATTGGAGAAAATACTGATTTGGATTGATGATGGTTAATAAACCTATGATGAATATCTGGTTACACAGCATTACATCTAATCATATATAGTTACATTCATGAAAGATTTCCAACCGATATGGGTCAGCAACAGGTGTGGTTAGCAAAAATAAAACTAAGTCTAAAAATATTCATGACATACAGCCATCAAATCAAGTAACTGATGCTGTACAGTGATATGTGAAGAAATGACAAATAGTAGGGACATCAAATTGTTGACTCAATTATTCCACGGGCAATAGAAGTACAGAAATGGTGGCTTTGGCTTACACTGGTCCCAGAAAGACTGAACTGGGACCAACAAATCTAATTGGATAACTCATAGCCCCAAATTTCACTTCGTTGTCATCTAAAATCGATCCAGGCCAGATCACCACAGCAACAGCTAGTACTTGATGCAGCGAAATCACTACGAAATGCTGCATCAAAGCACGGCAAACCAACGAGCAACCCGAACGAAGCTGCAACAGCTAGTACTTGATGCAGCGAAATCATTACGAAATGCTGCATCAAAGCAAGGCAAACCAACGAGTAACCCGAACGAAGCTCGCGGGGGGCTCACCCGCAGCGTGGCGCCACGGCGGGACGGCGCGGCCGCTCGCCGAAGCCCCGCCGCCACCACCACCGGCGCGGCGGAGCGGAGCGGCGCCGCCGACGAGCGCGCGACGAGGGCCGCGGGGCGGCACGGCGTGGGCGACGCCGCCGCGGCGGTGGTGGTGGAGGTGAAGGCCGCCATGGAATCTCGCGCGCGCCTTCTAGGGTTTTGTGGCTGGCTTACCCTTATCCCGGCGATTCGGGAGGAAGAAGACCAGGTGCGCCAGCGTGATGCACCCGGTCCACCACGTAGATGCGTGGACTGGTTTTCGTGGACCGAGTCCACGGTCCACGGGCCAGCAGCCACCAACCTGCCTGGCCCACGGCCCACTACCTCCTCTGCGCAACCGAAGCAAGGTGACGCATCCGATCTCCGCACCAAACTCCTCGTGGTGGTTTCGCAGCTCTCCTGCGAGCGAATTCTAGGGTTTGGGAGGAAATCCAATCCCTCCAAATCCGGATTCGTTTTGGAAGACGTTTTGGAGGAGGTAGCATGAGCTCGGCGCAGGATCCGTTCTACATCGTCCGGGAGGAGATCCAGGACTCGGTAATTCTTGCTCTTTCTCTCCTTTGTCCCTTTCTCCGCTTCCAGCAAATGCGAAATTAGTTGCCGTCGTCCTGTATGCATATGGATCAAAACCACAAATTTGAGCGTTTGCGCGCAGACATACCCCTTAGTTGCTTGATTCTGACCGATTTTGTAGATTATGCCGATCGTCCTGTTTCTGTTCAGATGCTACCTGTGATTTGGGATGTCTTTTATGTCTAGCGATGCCACCAAAAGGATTAAGAGTACAGATTTGTCGTCACACTGTAAGAAATGTCTATCCAATTTAGAGTAGTTCCAACGTATGCTAGGATGGCATGTTGTGTCCAATGGGCTTGAGGAATGGGACTGGGTGACAGGGCGTGGGAAATTGACAACAGTCTGGTGTTGCATTTTTAACATTTTTGATGTAATGATGGAAGAATTGTAATTATGTTCTTGAACAGACCTTGAACAGATTTGTGTTAAGTTGGTAGCTGATACACTTATATTATCACTGAATTGCCATGTTACAGACTCCATCACTAATTGGTCCTATTAAGCTCATAACTCATGACCCCTTAAGATTAAGAACTGTTGGAGTAGCTTTTCTGTTTAACTCATAGTTTCAGAAACATTCTGCACCATCATGCTGTTCACTGTGCTATTCTACCATTCCTGAATATACAGCTTCCTTGCATCTCTATTGTTAACTCCCTCACACATTCAGAAACATATTTCATCCTCATGCATTTTACTATGCTAGATTTTGTTATCGCTGAAGATATAGCCCCTTCGTGTTATTGTGCTGCTTATTTCCTTCATAACTTCGAAAACATATCACACCATCAACACACATGCATCTATCTTATTCTTCTAATACTGAGGATAAAGATATTTCTGTGACAGATTGATAAGTTGCAAACTACTTTCCATCGATGGGAGAAAACACCGTCAAACACAGGAGAACATGTTCATTTGACAAAGGAGCTTCATACCAGCTGTGAAAGCATTGAGTGGCAGGTGAGAAAACAGGGAATATCAGTGCTGTCATTCTTTGATGTTTTTGGTACAGGAAGAAGCCGCTGTTGCATCTAATATATTAGAGTTACTTATCGGAATATCTGTTTTCTTCTTCCTGCACAGTTGTTCTGGTATAACTGGTGTTTTTTTATGTTGGAAGGTGGATGAGTTGGAAAAGACAATCTTAGTTGCATCAAGAGATCCAGCGTACTATGGACTGGACGAAGTTGAGCTTTCTAGACGACGGAACTGGATTGGTTCTGCTCGTAATCAGGTATTTCTTGATGTTTCATCTTGTTTCGTTTTTTATGTTATATAAACTGCTGGGTGACTTATTGGAACTTTACAAATTATACTTATACTACAGATTTCATGTGCCTTTTCGTTTGCGCCTATTTCATTTTCATAGGATTATCAATTAGGTATATCCTGATCATGTGTGAGCATCTAGAAATACAATGACTGCTAAACATGATATACAGTGGCGTGGGAAAAAAAAAAGACACGAGAATAATTTTGATGTTACTGTGTTCTGAACTCTATGTAGCCAATGCAAGTTTCATCTACTCTGGATTCCTGTTTACGGGTAAACATATCCAGGTTGCTGCAGTCAGGAGATCTGTTGAAAAGGGGAAGAGTAATTCAACTTTCTCGGCGCACCAAGACATGGGCACAAGCAGAAGTAACCACTACACTGCACAAGACAATGATGACTTCATTGCTTCAGAATCAGATAGACAGCTTCTACTTATGAGGTCAATTTTCATTCTGCTACATTTATTGCATTTTGCAATTTTGCAAATACTTTAGTTAGAAATATATATTGTCTGCCCTGCACATATAATATGAGCACTGTATTTATGTTTCTGTTAATGGTTAGCTGGTTGATGCATAATCTTCGAGTTACACTTGGAATTGCTAAGAAGGATATCTTTTTGGTTCTAGCAGTGTAAAGTTCATATAGCCTGATGTTCTGCACTTATCTGATAACTGTACTTAATTTACCTTCAGGCAGCAGGATGAGGAACTTGATGAGCTTAGCGAAAGTGTTCAAAGGATTGGTGGTGTAGGGCTAACCATACACGAAGAGCTGTCTGGACAGGTATTTCCCTTGTCACACGGCAAATTGATGGAGATGTTGCCTAATGAGCCAAAAAATGTTCACTACAGGGCCATTCAGTCTCTTTTTTTTTTTTTGGCTGGGAGTGTAGCACTCTAAAAAGAACATGTCAGCTGAAGTAACTGGGAACGTCTTGCTTTTTTACAGGAAAGGATCTTAAACGACCTAAGCTTGGAGATGGAAACTACTTCAAACAGACTTGACTTCGTGCAGGTTAGTTGCTTCATTATAAAGCATGACGCCGTCGTTGTTTCTTGTATTCAAGATAGTTTAAATTTCCACAAAGTTATTTGTTGATGTGCACTAGATGCTTATATTTATGTTTCAGCTAGCAATTTTTATTGCTGAATCAGTTAACAAGCCTGTACCATGTCATACTTATTTGCTGCATTCAAGTTGTGTAGAAGTTCCTGGAAATTAGAGTAGTGCCCTGAAATTATTTTCCTCTCATTGCCTGGTGCAGAAAAGAGTGGCGATGGTCATGAAAAAGGCTGGCATAAAAGGGCAGATTATGCTGATCCTCTTCCTTGTGGTTCTGTTCATTATACTTTTCGTGTTGGTGTTCTTGACATAACGCACTAGTGTTCCAAGCCTCGTGTTTTGCGGCTGTACCTACCTACTGTAAGCTGTGGAGAACAGAAAACAAATACACGAGTTGCTCATATCTTTCAAATCCTACCTGATTATTGCTCCATCATTATTATGATCTTTTTATTTCATATGCCCTGTTCTTTTCTCCAACAAAAGTTGGATAAACTTTTAGATACTCGTGGCACGCTTTTCAAACTGCTAAACGGTATGTTTCGTGTGGGAACTTTCTATATGAAAGTTGTTCTAAAATATCAGATTAATCCATTTTTCAAGTTTGTAATAATTAAAACTCAATTGATCACATGTTATTAGCACCTCGTTTTGCGTGAAACAGTTAATCTTTATCTTCATTTTCAGGAGATTCGAAACACCACCATAGTCTACCTGTGATTAATATATCTTTCACATAAATAAACAAATGATCATGTCATGCAAAATCATGCGTATACCATCACTTGCCCTCATCACTGAATTTATTTCACTAAGATTGCATACAAGCAAGGCCATAAGTTGAAAGCATACAGCTGCTAATCCACTAATCCAGGCTAACTAGTAGTAGTCCCAGAGTATTATTTTATTATCTAGAAAACGAAGCTGTCTGCAACCTCGAGGACGGACCACGGGAGGTCGCCGGCGGCGACGGTGCCGGGGTTTCTGGCTGAGCAGTTCCGGCGAACCTGGCCCTGCGAGCCGGTGAGCACGCTGATCTGCCCCATCTTCACCATGGACACGGCGAACTGGTCGAAGAATGCCTTCTCGTCGGCGGCGAACTTTTCGACGATGGGCTTGGTGGCGGCGTCGGCGAAGAGGTCCTGGTCGGAGGTGAAGAGCCCCTCCCGGTTGACAAGGTTGACGTAGTACATGTTGTCGAACACGTTGGGCGTCCGGACGTCGTTCGGCGTCCGGCGGTCGGTGCCCGCCGCCGGGCAGGTTCGCCGGAGCCGGCCGGCGAAGGTGGCGTTCATGGCCGGGTCCCGGCGCGGGAAGAGGCGGCCCTCGAAGGAGCTGCAGTGCGCGAGGCCCACGGTGTGGCCGCCGGAGAGCGCCACCAGGTCGGTGGCGTCGAGCTTGATCTTGGCCAGGGCGTCCAGCAGCGCCGGCACGGCGGCGGTCGGCGGCGGCAGCCCGCTCAGCACGTCCTGCTGCGACGCGAACTCGGCGCTGTCTCGCCGCCCCAGTGGCACCTTGTACTCCGGCCCTCCTGACTACACGTCAAAAATAATAATAGTAAAAGTAAATTTCAGATACTTTAAATTATCATAAAACTATAAATTGTGAAATTTCATAAATATTGATTTAGTAAAAAACTTGGATATTTATAACTCAGGCATAACATATATGCTAAGAATTTAAACCCTATAAGCTATAATTTTGTGCTAATTAATTATTAAATCTATAGTTTTTATGATAAATTTATTGTTAAATATATATTTCTAATACATTATCTTAAATCTGTATTTTTACAATAATTTGATCAAGTATATATAGTTCTATAAAATTTACTTAAAAAGTATAAATAATTTTCGATTATACACAACACGCCCTCACGATCATGCAAACTGTAAGACTCTAAATTTATATGTTTACCGCGACGACAGAGTCGCGGGCGGCGAGAGCGAGGATGTCGGAGCAGGAGACGACGGTGGCACCGCACGCCTTCTCGAGGCTGTCGCGGATGTCGTTGACGGCCTTGAACGCCGACGGGCGCAGCGTGAGGTTGGGCGGCGCCTGCCGCTCGCCGGGGCCGGTGGCGGAGCCGTCGAGCAGCACGGAGGCGTCGCAGCCCTGCACGAAGCAGTCGTGGAAGTGGAGCCGGAGCAGGCCGGCGGCGAGGCCGATGTCCTTGCGGACGGCGTCCCTGACGAACTTCCTCACGACGGACTTCGCCTTGGGGCAGCTCTTCCTGTAGAAGTCGAACGACAGGCCACTCACCACCGGCGGCTGCCGCGTCGCGTCGGCGTTGCCGTCGCCGGCAGCCGCCGGAGCGCACAGGCAAGCGACGGCAGCTACCACCATTACCAGCGTCGTCGCAGAAGCCATTTCCTCCCGTAATTGTATTTCTACTGCTCTAAGTGTAAGCTCGTACTGAACATACGCAGCTGTAGGCTTCAATTTATAGGGGAGTATATTTTGATATCTCCAGAGCATTTCCTCTCGTTGTTTGCATGTTACTTAAATAGTTATGAAAAATTTTGAGAAGATGTATTAACATGTAATATATCACTTCACAAATATATGTGTTCAAATTCAATTTCTACATCTCACAGCGAAAAAACAAATTTGACTGTGAGTATACGTTCACTGGCTGTAATTTATTTTTTTACGAGATGTAGAATTTGAACTAGTATATTTATAGAGTGATATATTATATATTAATATATCTTCTCTATAGTTTTTAATTTTTTTCATGATCATTTAAGTGACATGTAAATAACGAGGGAAATTTATCGAGGGATCAAAATTGTTTCATAATTGATAGGGATTTTGTTTTTGGACATTTAAAATATTATTAATCAAACTTGTCATGCATGCATGTTGACGTAGGTGAATGCAGGATGCTTTGTGAGATGCAAGATATGGGCGAGAAGAGAACAACCGATCCTATCTCCCTACGTCCTGGGTGTCGGTGTACTGTTGATTTTATTGGTTTCTCCAGGAGTTGGGAGTGCAGGGTAGCGCTCTTGGCCAAACACGTCGACCACTCTGCTGTTCCTGCCCATACCGTGTAACACGTTTGCTATAAACGCAGCAAACTAAGAACCTCGGTGGCATGATCTGAAAGTGCTACGAATTGAGTGAAAAATCTTGGAGATGATGTGAATTGAATGGCATATTCTGAAAATTCTCAACTACTTTAGCTTCATATGATCGAGTAGGTTGTACGTGTTCGTTCAGATATATTGAATAATCTGAGTGTCATGCATGGTGCACAAATTGAAGTGTGGTTTTAGCCACTTTCATTGATCAAGCAGTGAGGCATTAGTCCGACAACAATCTTCTTGGTTCACATATCACTGTGCATGGAAACAATTCTAATCCTTCAAGGGAATATCTTTTCGTTCTTTGCATATCACTTAAATGGTTATAAAAAATTAAGAATGTATATTAACATATGATAACACTCCACGAACATACAAGTTCAAATTCAACTTCTACATCTCGTAACAAAAAAACAAATTAAACTACAGCTAGTTAACATATATTTAAAGACAAATCTGTTTTTTTGCGAGAAATAGAAGTTGAATTTTTATTTGCATGTTTGTGGAGTGATATATCACATGTTAATATATTTTTCTAATTTTTTTAATTTTTTTATAACATTTAAGTGATATGCAAATAACTTGAGGGAATCAAAATCCTCTTCCGCCTGTGCAGCACAAGAGCGTACACGTACTGAGTCGTGGCGGATGAGAGAGGTAGCACCTGGCGCTATGCATGCAGATCAGCCACTAGCAACTACTGTACCAGTCCAGCCACACTAGTAGTCACCGTGCCCATCATTCATCCGGCCGGCCGGTGTGTCCCCTGATACACTGCCGTTGCATTGTTTGTGTGCATTGCAGAGTTTTTAAGATGGATTAAACGTTAAAAGGATGAGTAGTTAATAGTCTCATTTTACGTGTTCGTAATAAAAGATACATACCAGATTTCAGTTTATTTGACTTTATTTGAAAAGATGTAAGGCTACAAGAATACACGCACGCATGTACGTACTGGCAAATTAATGGAAGCAACAAACTTTTGCTGATCAAGAAACTAGGGAGAGGATTTGGTGATCCTTTATCACTCGAGTGGACATGTACACTCGTTTTATCCACTTCCTAGCTAGAGATATAATCCAAGGAAGGTGCATGCATGTCTATCGATCTGGGTTTGCTATCAAGGAAATTATTTTCCTCCTCAATTTCTCTAGAGGATTCCTTTCCAAACTCAAACAAGATCAGTATGGATATTCGAAACGCACCATGACCGAATCGAATAACTGACTTACCCTGCAACTTTTTTTATTTTTACAGAATTGACTTGCACTGCTTGCAATCCGCACAGACAAGAGAAACAAGAGGCATCGAATCGAATCAAATTATCGAAGCAAATACAGTAATATATTATGGCCGATGTACAAAGCGGCGGCGGCGGCGGCATCACCGTCACCGCCGTGGCGGAGCGGGACGGCGAGAGCGGCTACGGCGCGGCGGTGTTCTTCGCCTGCCTAACCGGCGCGCTGATCGCCATTGGCGTCCTCATGGTGCTCTACTACCGCTCCCACCATGGCCATGGAGGGTTGGCCGTCTTCCTCCTCGTGCTGTCCGTCTTCGTCTTCCTATCCGTGTGCTTCTGTTGCATAGGTCTCGTGCAACTCGCCATCCACGGCAGCCTTCCCCTGGAAGAAGACAGGGTTGCTGCTGCTGTTGATCATCCATTAGACGCCGTCTGATGATTTAATTTTGATTTGATTTTAAATTCAGTATTCATCTGAATTGTGATTCCGATCGAGCTCAAACATGAACATGATTATCTTGAATTCAAATCTTTATTGAAACGAATTTCAGATTGGGTTATTTGAGGGCTAAGTTCTTTGTTTGATAGGATAAGTTCCTAATTTAAAAAGACTGCATATATCTGGTTGGATGTAGAGGCTAGGTAAAAAATTATCCTTATAAAAAATGATTAGCCACCCACATTGTTTGTTAGATTGCTTAGTTTCCACTTAAGGTTAAGTTTGGCTTACTATGCGCAATGGTGCTACATTCTTAAAATCAATAGCCAAGGTTCTCCTATACTAGATGATTTCTTGAATTGTAATGGTTGATTTCCAAATCGCCAAAGTTGCATGGATCCAGTAAATCCTATATATTTGGGGAGTAGATTCTGATCCCTCGAGGGGATATCCCCTCATACACCTTTTTTCTTTCAAATTTGATATAAATAGTTGTGAAAATTTCTGAAAAAAAAAACAATGTAGAGGTTTATATCTCGACGTGTGAATCACATTTGGACTTAAGATTTTGTGGAGCTGTATAGATATGTTATATGAATATTGTCAAAATTTTCCAGAATTTTTCATAACCGTTTTGATGTTTTTAAGCAAACGAGGGGATATCCTCTCGAGGGATTTAAATAGTTTTCATATATTCAACTTTATTTGAAAATAAAAAATAAGCTACAAAATACACGCAAGTGTACATACTCATGACATTTGGAAGCAACAAAATATTTATCAAGGAAATAAGCTCAATTAAACTAGCCATCCTTGTTAGCACCCTACAGCACCAAGCTCTCGGCGGCCTCAGCGACGGTCTCCACGACGGACCAAGCACGGTCGCCGGCGGCGGCGGCGTTGGACACCGAACAGCGCTTGCGGATCTGCCCCTGCGAGCCGGTGAGCACCTCGATCATGCCCATCTTGACGACGGAGTAGACGTACTGGTCGAAGAAGGCCGACTGGTCGACGGCGAACTTGGTGACGATCGGCTTGGTGGTTGCGTTGAAGAAGAGGCCCTGGTCGGAGGTGAAGAGGCCCTGGCGGTTTTGCAGGTCGACGTAGTACTTGTTGTCGAAGGTGTTGGGCGTCCGGATGTCGTTGACGGTGGTGTCGTTGGTGTTCAGCACCGGGCAGGTGACCTTGAGGTGGCCGGCGAACCACTTGTCCATGGTGGGGTCGACTTGAGGGAAGAGGCGCTTGTCGAAGGAAGTGCAGTGCGCGATGCCGACGGTGTGCGCGCCGGAGAGGGCGACGAGGTCGTGGGCGTCGAGCTTGAGCTTGCCCAGCGCTTCGAGGAGCGTGGTGACGTTGGAGTCCGGCGACGGGAGCGCGCTCAGGACGGCGTCCTCAGACGCGAAACTGGAGCCGTCGTGGCGGCCGAGGGGAACATCGTACCACGGGCCACCGGCGAGGAGGACGGAATCGCGGGCGGCGAGGGTGACGATGTCGGAGCAGGACACGACGGTGTCGCCGCATTCCCTGTCGAGCAGGTCGCGGAGATCGTCGATGGCGTCGAACGCCGACTTGCGGAGGGTCTTGTTCGGCGGCGCCAACTTCTCGCTCTTCTCGGTGGGTGTGCTGTCGAGCAGGATGGAGGCGTCGCAGCCCTGGACGAAGCAGTCGTGGAAGTGGAGCCGGATCAGCGCTGCGGCGAGGCCGACGTCCTTGCCGATGGCGTCCTGCAGGAACTCGAACACGACGGCCTCCGCCTGCGGGCATCTCTCATCGTAGTAGCCCAGCGACAACCCCTTCGCCAACGGCGGCATCCTCGCCGCCGCCGAGCTGCACACCAGCGCGGCCGCGGCGGCGAGCAGCAGCAAACCGGCAGCAGCAAACCGGCGGACGCCATGGTCGATCGATTGCTAAGCTTAGCTCTCGTCGTACTGAGCGATCGACCGTGCCGTCTTCCGAGGATTTCCATCGCTTTTATAGCGGACGCGCACTACTTGCGAGTGTCGTGATGAAATTGATGGATTTGGTGCGTGCATCTGCGATTTTTCCACGAGGTCGTTGGAATCGTCGAAAAATCTATGATAGGTCTATTATATGAACGCATGCGCGAACAAATTGCAGCGGACTGAGACTGGCTGATGCGGCAAACGATCGAGCGAGCTTGTCGGGATTGAGCAAATTGGCAGCACAAGTGGATGGCTTTTTTTTTTTCTTTTTGGTTGAAACTTTACAAGTGGAGGTTGGTGCATAGTACAATGCACAAATGCTCATAGGCGGCTATATAAGGATTAGTAGCAAATTTAGTTATGTATAAAGAAAAACCCTTAACTTGGCGATTTTTCACATATGTGTAATCTCGCAAATTGAATTATAGCTAGGCTCGCCGTTTTTTTTCCCTTTTTTCCAACGAGCTAGCACGATTCTTTGGAGAGAAAGATCAATAATGTGTGATTCGCTTCAAATGGTTCAACCTTCTTCCGTTGAATTATTCGAAAGAAGTCTTACGAATGAGTGGTGCACACAGCTCCTCCATCCGAATCCATGCATGCATAAATTAGCTGAGCGTTGTTTAAGGGTGGGCGACGGGCCGGCGGCTACGCTGATCAGTTTATCATCATTGAAAAATAAGAATAAGCTGCTGAAGAAAGAAAAACACAAGCAAATTTAACTACTCACACAAATATAAATTGAATCTGATTCATATTCCTCAACCATAAAACTAGATAAATCGACCCCTCTAACTATCAAAACTGTTTAAAATAACTACATCAACTGTTTTTAAAAACGGTTTTTCGTTGACTTGGTATTCACGTGACATCCCAATCATTAAAAAAAAATAGAGTGGGTTCCACCTATCATCCCCTCCATCTCCATTTCTGACCTCTCTCTCTCCCATATCGATTTTTTTCAGTCTCACATTGCCCAGCACCATCAGAATTCAGAAAGATGCCCTGGAAGGTTGGAATATTCATGTCCCCTGCTATTGCTTTTTCCATCGCCCCCGCTCGAGTTGAACTGTTGAAGAAGAGGTGGTGGTGTTTCACGGGGTTCAGCCTCAGGCCGTCAGCCCCTTGTACAAGGCCAGGACCGGCCACCACTCAGGTAAAGCAGATTAAGTGCTATGCCGACGAGCTTAGACTGACTTCTTTCCTAGCTTTCTCAACTCATCTCTTTCGTTTTTTACACATACACTTTTCAAACCGCTAAACGATATGTTTTTTTGCAAAAACATTCTATACGAAAATTGCTTAAAAAATTATTAATCCATTTTTCAAAAAAATGCTCCATCCAATTCAGGTTATAAGACGTTTTGACTTTGCTCAAAGTCAAATTATTTCAAGCTTGATTAAGTTTATAGACAAATATATTAATATTGATAATACTAAATTAGTTTCATCAAATCAATAATTGAATATATTTTCATAATAATTTTGTCTTGGGTTAAAAATGTTACTACTTTTTCTATAAACTTGATCAAACTTAAAGCAGTTTGACTTTCACTAAAGTCAAAATTTCTTATAACCTGAAATGGAGGGAGTAGCTGCTAATGAGCCGCTCCATTTTACGTGCCAAGAGATTTGTTCCCAACCAGTAGTAACGAACATAGCCGTAATTGGTTATGCCTGACGAACTCTTGACCTTCACTTCACATACTCTATCCTCTCTGCACAGGGGCGGATCCAAGAACAAAAAATTAGGGGGAGGGGCTCAATTACACAGTTTGTTCAACCTTCAGCCATTTAGGAGTTTTTAGTTTATCATTCATGATAAAAAAAAAATTGAAGGGAATGCTCCGGGAGGTACCCATGGGTCTTGTGGGTGTATGGGGGACTCGAGACCCTCCTGCACCCATGTTGGATCCACCCCTGTCTGTGCATATATCTATGTGATCCAATATGCGCATGCATCCAATATGTGCATGGTTAGGTTGTCACGTCAATGTCCTACACTTCTGTCTTCTGCATGGGCTAAAAAAAACGGCCCATCGAAGTTAGTAGGCCCAAAATTTTTTGAAGGCTGAACCGCCACTTTTTCGCAGGGTGCATAAGCAATCGATTCCCAAACAAATTTTATTTTATTCATTCCTTCAAATATCAAAGTTTGATCTCTGAACTAACATGCGGATTATAAAATGCAGCTAGCATTAACAGACTAGCAACCGATGAACGTACATAAAGCGGGGAAACTATTTTGATGGATGCTAGCTGCCTAGCTCCATTTTATAATCCACCCAAACGGTTATTTTAAAAAAATATCATCCAAACAGTTATAAAAAGTTATATAAAATTTGATAATGTTCGTACAACATATCTATACAACTCCATAAAATTTTAGATCTAAACTCAACTCACACATCGACATATAGAAAAGACAAACTTATGAATAGTAGCATATTGTATACAAAATTTGTCTCTCTTTTTTTAATCTCAGTAGGTATGTCAAATTTTAGCTTGATTTTTGGTGGACCGATAGATATCACTATACTCTACATGGTCAAATCTATATCTATATCTATACCTATATACCTAATTAAAAAATAAGTAAGGTTTTCGGTTGATTTTTTTCGTTCGTCATTAAAGGGTGGGCCCACGTGATTATTTCGCCGCTAATCCGTGAATCCAGATGCATTACGATGATCTCTAAGCTCCGCAAATAAAAGAGAAAGGAAAAAAAAGGAGAAACCTAGCGAGCAGCCCAGCCAAGACGGGCAGCAGGCCGGCCCAACAAAAAGCAAACGTAGCCCAGCAGCCAGCCCACGGAGCAGAGAAGCAACAGCCCAGCACAACACAGTTATGCGTGATATAGTAGTAACCGAGCACTGTAGCACGAATAATACCACCTAAATAGGAGGCTTGCTTGAGATTATTAACACTAAATAAAGTTTGTGTTTGGATCTGTGTCTACTAGGAATTGGATTTAAAAAAAAGGAACAATTTCATTATTTTGGGAAAGTAAATTATATAGTATCAAAAGTTCACGTTTTTGGTTTTATAGCACCGAAAGTTACCAGCTCACTTTAATAGCACCCAAAGTTCACCATGTTCCCATTTTTAACACTTCCGTCAATTCTCGATCGTTTTTCGTCCGTCTTAATCCAGCCACACACACGATATGACGTTTCTACTCCTCACAAGTACAAGTATAATGCATGTCAATGAGGGGTAGAAATGTCATATCATGTATATGGCTGGATCAATAACGATCAAGACGGACGGAAAAATTGACGAAAGTGCTAAAAATGGGAACATGGTAAACTTTGGATGCTATTAAAATGAACTGTAACTTTCGATGCTATAAAACCAAAAACGTGAAATTTCGATGCTATATAACGAATTTTGCCAAAAAAACAATCACATGTCTTTCTTTTTTAAAAAAACATGTAACCACCAACAAAATGAATTATTTACCGACAAAATAAATTACTTTTAGAAAATATAAAACAATCACGTGTCTTTCTTTTTTTAAAAAAAAACATGTAGTCACCAACAAAATGAATCGGGTTTACATACAGATTTTTTCCCTCGTCCACATCAAATTTTTTTCATTCGTGGTATGTTTTTGTTCTAATTTTTTTAGAGTGAGATGATACACCACTTTTTTTTCTTTCCATTCATCGTACGATTTCCTTCTGATTTTTTGAGTGAAAGCGATTATGCAATTGGAGTACTGTAGCGCCCGTTCCGTCTTGGCGCCTAGCGGGAAAACTAGCTCTTAAAAATCCTATTTGCGAAATCCGTTTCTTTGCTTGTTGTCTAGTGCCCGTGCCATCTCAGGTCTCAAACCCCCCGATCCATCGTCGAGTTCAATCCCGAATCCAAATCCTTCCCAAATCAAATCCCTCCGCAAAAGTCTATTTTGCCTCCCTAGGGTTCGATGGGCCGAATCCCTCTCGGCCCATCTCCCCCTCCCTCCCCGGCTCTCTCTCTCTCTCTCTCTCTTTCTCTCCCTCCCTCTCCCCGCTCTGCCCGAGCGCTGCACGCGCGTGCGCGCGAGCCGCGCGGAGCCGAGCCCTCCCTCTCCCCGCGCCGCCCGTTGCTTCCCGCGCGCGCGCGCCGTGGTGGCCGACCGCCTGGTCGCCGCCGCCGTCAGCCTCTGCCGCGCCTGCCGCCCGTGTCGCCGCTCCGCTCCAAGCCGCGTCCGCCGTCATCGCCGTCGTCATCGACTCGGCCCCGCTACTCCCCGCGCGTGCTTCCAAAGGATGGAGGCAGAGCTCCTCCTCATCACCCTCTCTCCTTCCTCCTTTTTCCGAAGAGGAAAGGGGCAAGCCCCCCTTTCTCCCTTCCTTTTTCCCTTTTCCCTTCCCCGCCGGCGTCATCCTCCCTGTCGCCGTTTTGGCCGCTAGCCGGAGCTTCAGCCCGCTGGCTCGACCGCCTAATGTCGGTTCCTCCCTCCCAAACCGACATTGCCGCCCTATAAACCCGAGCCCTCCCCAAACCAATCTTCCCCGTTTTCGCCCTCGCCATTGCCGCGCCCTGCCCTGTTCGCCTCCGCCGTTCGTCGCCAAAGCGCCGGGAGAGCCGGTGCGTGCGAAGGACGCGGAAGGGGACTCCGGGCGTTCGTCTACTTCCTCTTCCCCGGCCCGAGGCCGGAGAGATCGCTCCCGTGCCGTCGGCCTCTCGTCACTGCGCCCCCTTCACCCCGCACGGTAGTGTCGCCCTCCGTTCTCCCTCCTCGTTCCATCTCCTCCCCTTAGACTCAGGTAGTAGCACGAGTAGCCTCCCCGTAGCTAGCTGGCGCCGCCCCGACCATTGCCGCCGCCCGCCGTGTGCTCGCCGCCGTCGCCGCCCGAGCTCGGAAGCGCCGCTCGTCGCCGGCCTCGCTCGGCGTAGCTCCGCCCAATCCGACGCTAGCAACGGATTCCCGTAGCCGCGTGGATGCTCTCACCGCCGGGAATCGACCCCTCGTGACCTCATCGCCGTTTCCCCCTTCTCCTGCCGCCGGTTGCCGCCGCCGCAATCCGCCGCCGTCGAGCATTCCCCGGCGAATCCGAGCCGTTGGCTCGTCTCCTCTCGTCCCGTGCAACCTCCCGGTGTGCTCGCTTTCGCCTGGATCGCCGTGGTTCGCTCCGCCGCTCGCTGCCACCGCCCGCCGTCCGTTTCGGCCGACGTCGTCGTCTACCTCCCGCCGGCCCGCGTGGCAGCCACGTAGGCGCCACGTCGGCGCCACCTCGGCCGCGACCGGGTCAAGCAGACCCCGGTCCGCCGCCTCCCTCCGCCCCCCTCGCGCGCGCGGTCCACCGCGAGCCCTGAGGCTGCGCATGGGCCCGCCGCACCGCGTCCTCCGCGAACCGCGCGCATGCGCCGCGCCCCTTCCCCAAACCCTAGCACGCCCGTGTGCACCTCGCTCACGGTGAGCCGAGCCGCCGACAAGCGGGTCCCACTCGGGACCACGCGAGGATGGACCCGGCCCACCGGCTCTCTCTCTCTCTCTCCCCTCCCAGCCCGCGCGCGCCTTGGGCCGGCCCATTAAGCTCGGCCGAGCCGCCCCTTTCTCTCGGGCCGCGCCCTAGCCGCCCGAGGGAAGTCTAATTTCCCTCCCTCTTTCTTTTTCTTTTCTTTTCTTTTTCAAAAAGGGTTTAAATAAATCCTTTTCCTTTAGACAAAAATCCAATAATCTTAGAAATTCAATATCTTCCCAACCGTAAGTCCGTTTGACTCCGTTCAACTTCCAAAATTCCTCAAAACTCGAGATTTATCTAATGGCACGCTTAGAGGTCAATAATAGGGCTTTATTTTCGCCGTTTGTTGAGTTGTCCCGTTTCGCGTGTAGTTTCGGAGCCCGAAGACCCGCAGTGCGAGGATTTCGAGGATCAAGCTCAAGATCTCGAGCAAGGCAAGCCACCTTTGAACATCTTGAGCCTATATTTGAACTTAATTAATTTGCTTGCAAAATATTATGCATTGATAGGATTGCACTTAATCTGTTTGCCCCGTCTGCAAGGCAGACCGGTGGGCCTACCCAACTTGTTGCATCTGATCCTTCCACTGTTAATTGTTATACCATGTTCCCTTGTAACCACCTAGTTGCGCCTCGATATTCGTGCACTCTGTGCGAGTATCGACGGTCGCCTTCAAACTTAAAATCTGAGTAAGTTCTTGGGTAAAACTTGGGTTTTTACAAAAGACTTGGAAAACCCGACACCTGGGTCGATGCTTGCGAACTAAATGAATTTCCAAAACCGCGGACCGGGGAACGTACCGGGAGTACGGTTTCCCGCTCTTGCACTTAAGGACCGTTTCCTTGGAATTTCATCCGAACATAAGACAAGTACGACAACATGGGTGGAATGGGACACCGCTGGCTGAGTAATTAGCTAATCGGGGGAGCCTTGATGCCAAGAGACATGTGGATTCGCCGGGGTGGTGTCGGGGAGGACCCCTGGGCTTCCTGGCACAGTATGGTCTGGGACCTAATCTGGTGTTGGTCTGGGACCCCTCTCGTTGGCATATGGTGAACCTGTGTCGGCTTTCGAAATGCCTTGTCATGAAAGCCTTAAGGTCTCTAGTCGTGGCCGTTCTGCACGAGCTGGATGATCCGGGTTAGTAATGTCGTGTGGGTAAAGTGTACCCCCTCTGCAGAGGTTATTAAACTGTCCGAACAGCCGTGCCCACGGTCATGGGCGGATGTGAGGTGATTCCTAGCGTAGTTTTGTTTGACTACTGCCTTGTGAAATTTTGCTGTTGTGAAATGGGTTTGATGTTTGGAAAATCTGCGGCTGATGGGACCAGCCAGGCCCGGGTGGCCGTTTGAAAGCTATTGGCCGGGTGCCAATCTTGATCAATTCGAAAGACTGATGCATTGCACAAACTCCGACCGGACGAGACGCACTTTCTCATCCGTGTCGTTTGAGAAGCACTCACTTAGTTGTTTCAGGAAAGAGTTCAAATAAAATCAATTGCAAAAACAGCAGCCCTTCTTTGAAGCCTACATTAAACACTTATTTCCCATGGCTTGCTGAGTACTCTCGTACTCACCCTTGCTCCATATAAATTATTTCCCCCCCCCCCAAGTTGCTGAAGAAGATGAAGCGGATCCCGCTGACGAGGAGTTCCTTCAGGAGCAAGCCGGCTACGATGAGTTTTAGGGTTTCGGCCTAGTTCCCAAGTCGCGCCTGTGATGTGTGGTCCAAGTCTTGGCTTCCGCGTTCCTTTTGTAATGCAGTTGTGAGCTCGGGATCTGTCCGTAGCCCAACATGACTGTACCCCTACTCTATAATAAAGAGACCTCTGTTGCTGTGATATTCTGTCTTCCTGTTATACCAGCACTGTTTCCTAGGACTGGTATCAATTAACAGGTTAATTTGGAGCGTCACGGGCTAGTTCCGCTCGGGACTAGTTCGGGGCGTGACAAGAGATGGTATCAGAGCACAGGCTTGGCCCTAGGACGAAACCCGACGTATAGGACGACCCTAAGGATACTAAGTTCAAAACTACTTGCGAAAAGCTAAGGTTTCTTCTTTTTCAATAGTTTGTTGCTAAAATGGTTACTGATCTTTTCTCCCTCTTTCAAAATTGTAGATGGCAGTGAACGCCAGCTTCAGTTCCCACGGTTATGGAGAGGGTCACCACGTCGCTCAGCTTCGTGACCTCGCCCGCTTCCTTGGCTTCTCGTGTCCCGAGTACACGGGGTACTCCGTGGACCGTGTTCCCCCTCGCTGTGAGCTCTCTGTGTATCTTTACCCTCGAGGAGGTATACACGGAGCTGGCCTTCGCCCACACCACTTCACTGTGGCCAGGCCCACTCTCCAGATCGCGTACCAGGACCTCTCCTGGACTGCGCTTCGTCGCTTGGCCCACGACTACAGCCATAGTCTCGGGGGCTCTGCCTTCCGGCAGCTCCCACGCCTTCCTTCTGGCCACGCAGACGCCAGGTACCCTTGTCCGTACAGCGAGTCTCAGCCAGTGCTGACTCGCATGGTTGAGCTTTCGGAGGCTCAGGCCACTCAGCACGACCTACTCCTTGAGGCTTACCGCTCCCTTGCCCGCCGCTACGCCGCTCTGGAGGCCCGCCTGGCCGAGGAGGGTGTCACCTCAGTTGACACTATCTCTTGGGACTCAGGCCGCCTCTGCCACGCCAGTCACCTGTCCTCCCACAGCTCTCGCGGCTCTGCTCGCACTCCTAGTGGCCCGCGCTTCCCCAGCTCGCGTGCACCGTACTCACCAGTGTACTCCCCCTACCCACACCCAGTTAGCCCCTCCTACACCCCCGGACACACTCCCGTTGCTTCCTCCCGCCGTGGCCCACGCTTCATCCGCACTGCGCGGAAGCGTGTTGTTGGTTCTTCCACCGTGTTCCGTTTCGACTACCCGGCTCCCCCACCGCCAGCGGCCCGTGCTGCTGCCGGCCCTCGACAGGTTCCGCCGGTCCCTTCGCGTCAGCCGATCGACGTTTCTTCGACTGAGGAGCCGACTACCGGAGGCAGCCAGGCAGACGAGGAGTAGAGGAGGCAGTCTTCAGCAGCCGTCCGTGTGTTAGGCCCTTTTGTTCCGCCGCCAACTCTTTTGGAGTCGTGGCGAGGTAGCGCGTGCGTGTGTTGATGAGGGTGTTGTTTGGTAGTCTGGATCTCCTAGGTGGTGTGCGTACAGTCAAGCTCGGCGTAGCTCTGTGACTTGTCCACACCCGTTGTATCAGGTGTTTTTATGATTTGAAAAATCCAGTTTATGCCTAGTGCGTGCTATCTGAGTCGTTATTTAGTTTGCTCCTTGCCTTCCTAAGTGCTTATCTGATTCTTACCTCGCCCTCTTCTGGGAGTTTAGATGGCTAGCCGCCCCCGCCGTGCTGCTCGTGCACCAGCCCGCCTCGGTTTTGAGGAAGGTAGAGTTGAGCCAGAAGCAATTCATGAGTCAGCTAATGAGCAGTCTCACCACGGCAACCGTTCGCACCGTACTGCTTCCCGTAATGCAGAAGTGGAACAATCTCACCGCTCACACCGCACTGCCAGTCACAATTCTGGAGAAGAACACATCCCTGCCCCACCTCATGTGGAAAACAACATGTAACACTTGATGGCAGTTCAGACACAAATCTTGCAAGGATTAGCCGCAGCCATAGCCGGCTTTCAGCATAATGCGCATGGAAATGGTCACCCTCACATGGGCAACAATAGATCCAAGCTGACAGACTTCCTGAGGTCCCGGCCGCCAGAGTTCTCTCAGACCATCGAGCCCGTTGAGGCTGACGATTGGCTGAAGGATGTTGATAGAAAACTCAACTTAGTGCAGTGTACTCCTGTTGAGAAGACGCTTTACGCCTCTCACCAACTAAGAGGACCTGCTGCAGATTTGTCACGCCCCGAACTAGTCCCGAGCGGAACTAGCCCGTGACGCTCCAAATTAACCTGTTAATTGATACCAGTCCCAGGAAACAGTGCTGGTATAACAGGAAGACAGAATATCACAGCAACAGAGGTCTCTTTATTATAGAGTAGGGGTACAGTCATGTTGGGCTGCGGACAGATCCCGAGCTCACAACTGCATTACAAAAGGAACGCGGAAGCCAAGACTTGGACCACACATCACAGGCGCGACTTGGGAACTAGGCCGAAACCCTAAAACTCATCGTAGCCGGCTTGCTCCTGAAGGAACTCCTCGTCAGCGGGATCCGCTTCATCTTCTTCAGCAACTTGGGGGGGGGGAAATTATTTATATGGAGCAAGGGTGAGTACGAGAGTACTCAGCAAGCCATGGGAAATAAGTGTTTAATGCAGGCTTCAAAGAAGGGCTGCTGTTTTTGCAATTGATTTTATTTGAACTCTTTCCTGAAACAACTAAGTGAGTGCTTCTCAAACGACACGGATGAGAAAGTGCGTCTCGTCCGGTCGGAGTTTGTGCAATGCATCAGTCTTTCGAATTGATCAAGATTGGCACCCGGCCAATAGCTTTCAAACGGCCACCCGGGCCTGGCTGGTCCCATCAGCCGCAGATTTTCCAAACATCAAACCCATTTCACAACAGCAAAATTTCACAAGGCAGTAGTTAAGCAAAACTACGCTAGGAATCACCTCACATCCGCCCATGACCGTGGGCACGGCTG
The DNA here is from genome assembly GCF_000147395.1 of Oryza glaberrima. Lineage (NCBI taxonomy): Eukaryota > Viridiplantae > Streptophyta > Magnoliopsida > Poales > Poaceae > Oryza > Oryza glaberrima. Next base: position 38,939,880 of record NC_068326.1, on the reverse strand, counting down.
TTCGGACAGCTTAATAACCTCTGCAGAGGGGGTACACTTTACCCACACGACATTACTAACCCGGATCATCCAGCCCGTGCAGAACGGCCACGACTAGAGACCTTAAGGCTTTCATGACAAGGCGTTTCGAAAGCCGACACAGGTTCGCCATATGCCAACGAGAGGGGTCCCAGACCAACACCAGATTAGGTCCCAGACCATACTGTGCCAGGAAGCCCAGGGGTCCTCCCCGACACCACCCCGGCGAATCCACATGTCTCTTGGCATCAAGGCTCCCCCGATTAGCTAATTACTCAGCCAGGGGTGTCCCATTCCACCCATGTGGTCGTACTTGTCTTATGTTCGGATGAAATTCCAAGGAAACGGTCCTTAAGTGCAAGAGCGGGAAACCGTACTCCCGGTACGTTCCCCGGTCCGCGGTTTTGGAAATTCATTTAGTTCGCAAGCACCGACCCAGGTGTCGGGTTTTCCAAGTCTTTTGTAAAAACCCAAGTTTTACCCAAGAACTTACTCAGATTTTAAGTTCGAAGGCGACCGTCGATACCCGCACAGAGTGCACGAATATCGAGGCGCAACTAGGTGGTTACAAGGGAACATGGTATAACAATTAACAGTGGAAGGATCAGATGCAACAAGTTGGGTAGGCCCACCGGTCTGCCTTGCAGACGGGGCAAACAGATTAAGTGCAAATCCTATCAATGCATAATATTTTGCAAGCAAATTAATTAAGTTCAAATATAGGCTCAAGATGTTCAAAGGTGGCTTGCCTTGCTCGAGATCTGGAGCTTGATCCTCGAAATCCTCGCACTGCGGATCTTCGGGCTCCGACACTACACGCGAAACGGGGCAACTCAACAAACGGCGAAAATAAAGCCCTATTATTGACCTCTAGGCGTGCCATTAGATAGATCTCGAGATTTGAGGAATTTTGGAAGTTGAACGGAGTCAAACGGACTTACGGTTGGGAAGATATTGAATTTCTAAGATTATTGGATTTTTGGTCTAAAGGAAAAGGATTTATTTAAACCCTTTTTGAAAAAGAAAAGAAAAGAAAAAGAAAGAGGGGGGGGGGAAATTAGACTTCCCTCGGGCGGCTAGGGCGCGGCCCGAGAGAAAGGGGCGGCTCGGCCGAGCTTAATGGGCCGGCCGGCCCAAGAAGGCGGCCCATGGCGCGCGCGAGCGGGGAGGGGAGAGAAAGAGCCGGTGGGCCGGGTCCATTCCGCGTGGTCCCGAGTGGGACCCGCTTGTCGGCGGCTCGGCTCACCGTGAGCGAGGTGCACGCGGGCGTGCTAGGGTTTGGGGAGGGGGGCGCGGCGCATGCGCGCGGTTCGCGGAGGACGCGGTGCGACGGGCCCACGCGCAGCCTCACGGCTCGCGGTGGACCGCGCGCACGGGGAGAGAAACGGAGGGGGCGGCTGGCCGGGTCAGCCGATCCGGTCGTGGCCGAGGTGGCGTCGACGTGGCGCCTACGTGGCTGCCACGCGGGCCGGCGGGAGGTGGACGACGACGACGGCCGAAACGGACGGCGGGCGGCGGCGGCGAGCGGCGGAGCGAACCACGGCGATACAGGCGAAAGCGAGCACACCGGGAGGTTGCACGGGACGAGAGGAGACGAGCCAACGGCTCGGATTCGCCGGGGGATGCTCGACGGCGGCGGATTGCGGCGGCGGCAACCGGCGGCAGGAGAAGGGGGGAACGGCGATGAGGTCTCGAGGGGTCGATTCCCGGCGGTGAGAGCATCTACGCGGCTACGGGAATCCGTTGCTAGCGACGGATTGGGCGGAGCTATGCCGAGCGGGGCCGGCGACGAGCGGCGCTTCCGAGCTCGGGCGGCGACGGCGGCGAGCACACGGCGGGCGGCGGCAACGGTCGGGGCGGCGCCAGCTAGCTACGGGGAGGCTACTCGTGCTACTATCCGAGTCTAAGGGGGGGAGATGGAACGAGGAGGGAGAACGGAGGGCGATACTACCGTGCGGGGAAGGGCGCGGTGACGAGAGGCCGACGGCACGGGAGCGATCTCTCCGGCCTCGGGCCGGGGAAGAGGAAGGAGAGGGTGCGCCCGGAGTCCCCTTCCGCGTCCTAGCGCGCACCGGCTCCTTCGGCACACGTGACGGCTGCGGTCGGCGATCGGCAAGACAAAGGGGACGGCAATGGCGCGGTGGAGCGAGGGCGAATGGGAGACGAAAGGATGGGGGGGAGCTTGGGTTTATATGGGCGACAATGTCGGTTTGGGAGAGGGGAACCGACATTGGATGGTCAAGCCAGCGATCGGGCGCTCCGGCTAGCGGCCAAATCGGCGACAGGGAGGAGAGGGATGACGCCGGCGGAGGAAGAGAAAAAGGAAAAAGGAAGGGAGAAAGGGGGCTTGCCTCCTTGCCATTTCGGGAAAAGGAGGAGGGAGAGAGGGCGACGCGGCAGAGAGGGCGGAGGGCTCTGCCTCCGGCCCTTGGAGGCTAGCGCGCGGAGTGGCGGGGCCGGGTCGTGACGACGGCGATGACGGCCAGGCGGTTTGGAGCGGAGCGACGACACGGGCGGCAGGCGCGGGCAGGCGCGGCAGGCGCTGACGGCGGCGGCGACCAGGCGGTCGGCCACCACGGCGCGCGCGGGGGCGGCGCGGCGATTTGGGCGGCGTCGGCGGGAACGGCAGCGAGAGCGGAGGGCTCGGCTCCGCGCGGCTCGCGCGCACGCGCGTGCGGCGCTTGGGCAGAGCGGGGAGAGGGAGGGAGAGAAAGAGAGAGAGAGAGAGAGAGAGAGAGAGAGCGAGCCGGGGAGGGAGGGGGAGATGGGCCGAAGGGGATTCGGCCCATCGAACCCTAGGGAGGCAAAATAGACTTTTGCGGAGGGATTTGATTTGGGAAAGATTTGGATTCGGGATTGAACTCGACGATGGATCGGGGATTTGAGACCTGAGATGGCACGGGCACTAGACAACAAGCAAAGAAACGGATTTCGCAAATAGGATTTTTAAGAGCTAGTTTTCCCGCTAGGCGCCAAGACGGAACGGGCGCTACAAGATTGGTGGGAGAATTACTGCAATGCACACCCTGAACCCACTAACATTACTTGGGACGAGTTTGCTACGGCTTTCCGTGCAGCTCATGTGCCTGAAAGCACTATTGACATGAAGAAAGAGGAATTTAACAGGCTTAAGCAAGGCCATAGTAGTGTCAATGAGTACCTAAGTCAGTTCAACAAGTTGGCTCGGTATGCCCCTGAGGAAGTGGACACAGACAAGAAGAAGATCAGGAAGTTCTTGAAGGGAATCACAGTTGGAATGAGGCTTCAGTTGCTTGCCCACGACTTCCCCACCTTTCAACATATGATCAACAAGGCACTTCTACTTGAGGATGCCAGAAAAGAGGCTACCGACGAATATAAGAAACGCAAGTCTAACCATCAGGGGAATTCTTCCCGAGGCGCACCTCGCCCTCGCTTTGGTCAACCCATGCAATATCACCACTCGGTCACTCAGACTAACCGCCAGCCAGGCTACGCCCCTCGTCCTCAAATGAACCGTCCGGCACCTCAGCCACAGCTGCGTGCCCCAAGTGGCAATACTGCGCCAAACAGTGTTACCTCCTTCAAGTCACCACAAGGGCCGCCAGCAGTTCAGTGTTTTCGGTGCAACCAGATGGGTCACTATGCCAGACAGTGCCCTCAGAATCCTACCAACACCAACTCAGGACATGCTAATGGCAGCACTGCCAGAACTCCTACTCCAACGACAGCTCAGTCTCGTCCTAGCTCTCAGGTAAGTGGACAAGGTTCTCGTGCTTCCAACAACCTTGGTCGAGGCCGGGTGAACCACATTCAAGCCGAGACCGCTCAGGATGCTCCAGACGTTGTGATGGGTAAGTTCTCTGTCAACTCCGTACCCGCAATAGTTCTGTTTGATTCAGGAGCTTCCCATTCCTTCATATCACAAGCTTTTGTGAAAAGAAATGGCTGGAAAGCCCAAAATTTACGTGTACCAATGATAGTACATTCCCCTGGGAGGAATATAAGGGCAACTCAAATATGCCCGGAAGTTAACCTTAGAATTGAGGGAGTTGACTTCCTAGCCAAACCGATAGTCTTAGACTCGCAAAGCTTGGACATCATCCTAGGGATGGATTGGTTGGCTAAGCACAAGGGACAGATAGATTGTGCCGAAAGGTCCATCACCTTGCAGGGACCTGGGGGAAAGCAAGTCTGCTTTATCTCTAACACCCCTACCGCAAGTCGGTCTATCCTAACCTGTTTACAAGTCACCTCCTTGGAGTCGGTGCCCATAGAGATTGAGTTCGCCATAGAACTGGCATCAGGCACCGCACCAATTGCAAAAAGACCCTACCGAATGGCAGTGCGACCTAGCTCATCCCCTTGGGGAGCCCCAATGCTCCTGGTTAAGAAAAAGGATGGCTCAGAGAGAATGGTGATCGACTATAGAGCCCTGAATGAAGTAACTATAAAGAACAAGTACCCGTATCTGTACTTGCTTGGAACCCGCCCAAGAATGTGTCAGAGATCCGCAGCTTCCTTGGCTTAGCTGGATATTATCGAAGATTCATTGAAGGATTCTCTAAACTAGCCAGACCTATGACCGAGCTGTTAAAGAAGGAAAAGAAATTTGAATGGTCAGCAGCCTGTGAAGACGGCTTTCAAGAAATGAAGAAAAGGTTGACCACTGCCCCAGTTCTCACCTTGCCAGATATCCGAAAAGATTTCGAGATCTTCTGTGATGCATCAAGACAAGGCTTGGGATGTGTCCTAATGCAAGAACGAAAGGTTGTGGCCTATGCATCCAGGCAGCTCAGGCCTCATGAAGTCAACTATCCCACCCATGATCTCGAATTGGCAGCCGTGGTTCATGCTCTTAAGATCTGGAGGCACTATTTAATCGGGAACAGATGTGAAGTATACACCGATCACAAAAGTCTAAAGTATATCTTCACGCAGACCGAGTTAAATATGAGGCAGAGAAGATGGTTAGAACTAATCAAGGATTACGATCTTGGAATTCATTACCATCCCGGAAAAGCTAATGTGGTCGCTGATGCGCTAAGTCGCAAGACCTATTGCAATATAGCTCAAATATGGCCAGACCAAGATCGCCTGTGCAGAGAATTGGAGAAGTTAAGGCTGACCATTGTACAGTCAGGTGTCCCTGCCAGCTTGACAGTGCAGCCTACCCTAGAATCGCAAATCCGGGAAGCTCAGAAAGATGATGAAGGGATAAAAGAATTACTAAAAATAATACAGGAAAAGAAGGACACCAATTTTTCCATAGACGATCAAGGCACAGTTTGGTACGGTCCACGCATCTGTGTACCGGCCAAGAAGGAGTTAAGAGACCTCATTTGAAAAGAAGCTCATGAGTCTGCCTACTCCATTCATCCAGGAAGTACGAAGATGTACCAGGATATCAAGGCATATTTCTGGTGGGCTGGGATGAAACGAGATGTCGCAGAATATGTGGCCCTTTGTGACATTTGCCAGAGAGTCAAAGCAGAGCATCAGAGGCCAGCTGGTCTGCTGCAACCCTTACCGATTCCTGAGTGGAAATGGGAAGAAATTGGGATGGACTTCATCACCGGTTTACCAAGAACCCCTAGCGGGTACGACTCCATCTGGGTAATCGTGGACCGACTCACGAAATCAGCTCATTTCGTGCCAGTGAAAACCACCTATGATGGAAAGAAATTAGCAGAACTCTACATGACCCATGTCGTATGTAGATTTGGCTGTCCCAAGAAGATTGTGTCAGACCGAGGCACTCAGTTCACCTCAAGGTTCTGGAAGCAGTTGCATGAAGCTCTCGGAACCAATCTAAATTTTAGCACAGCCTACCATCCGCAGACCGATGGTCAGACAGAAAGAGTAAACCAAATCCTAGAAGACATGCTACGCGCGTGTGCCCTGGACCTTGAAGGCACTTGGGATCGTTGTTTGCCGTATGCTGAGTTCTCATACAACAAAAGTTATCAGGCCAACATCCAGATGTCGCCAAATGAGGCAATGTTTGGAAGAAAGTGCCGCACTCCTTTGTGCTGAAATGAGGTTGGCGAAGCACTGGTGTTCGGTCCTGACGTACTCAAGGCAGCAGAAGAACAAGTTAAGCTGATCCGAGAACGTTTAAAGACAGCTCAGAACCGTCAGAAGAATTACGCTGACAACCGGAGGCGAGATCTTGAGTTCGAAAAAGGAGACCACGTGTACCTGCGGGTATCACCTCTCCGTGGTATGAGGAGGTTTGGGATGTCCGGCAAGTTAGCACCCCGCTACATCGGCCCCTACCTCATAACAGCCAGACGTGGCGAAGTGGCTTATCAGCTTGAGTTACCTGAAGGTCTCGCAGATGTGCACAATGTGTTCCATGTATCCCAGTTAAAGAAATGTCTTCGAGTTCCAGAAGAACAAGTTCCCCTGGGTAATATCGAGCTGGAAAAGAACCTGACCTACAAGGAAAGACCGATCAAGGTTCTTGAAGAGGCAGAACGTCAGACCTGAAGGAAGACCATCAAGTTCTACAAGGTCCAACGGAGCAATCATTCTGAAGATGAGGCAACCTGGGAACGAGAAGATCTTCTCCGCGCCGAGTTCCCAGAGCTGCTCCCTTAGGTGCTGAATCTCGGGGTCGAGATTCTTGTTAGGGGGGTTGGTCTGTAGCGCCCGTTCCGTCTTGGCGCCTAGCGGGAAAACTAGCTCTTAAAAATCCTATTTGCGAAATCCGTTTCTTTGCTTGTTGTCTAGTGCCCGTGCCATCTCAGGTCTCAAACCCCCTGATCCATCGTCGAGTTCAATCCCGAATCCAAATCCTTCCCAAATCAAATCCCTCCGCAAAAGTCTATTTTGCCTCCCTAGGGTTCGATGGGCCGAATCCCTCTCGGCCCATCTCCCCCTCCCTCCCCGGCTCTCTCTCTCTCTCTCTCTCTCTCTCTCTCTCTTTCTCTCCCTCCCTCTCCCCGCTCTGCCCGAGCGCTGCACGCGCGTGCGCGCGAGCCGCGCGGAGCCGAGCCCTCCCTCTCCCCGCGCCGCCCGTTGCTTCCCGCGCGCGCGCGCCGTGGTGGCCGACCGCCTGGTCGCCGCCGCCGTCAGCCTCTGCCGCGCCTGCCGCCCGTGTCGCCGCTCCGCTCCAAGCCGCCTCCGCCGTCATCGCCGTCGTCATCGACTCGGCCCCGCTACTCCCCGCGCGTGCTTCCAAAGGATGGAGGCAGAGCTCCTCCTCATCACCCTCTCTCCTTCCTCCTTTTTCCGAAGAGGAAAAGGGCAAGCCCCCCTTTCTCCCTTCCTTTTTCCCTTTTCCCTTCCCCGCCGGCGTCATCCTCCCTGTCGCCGTTTTGGCCGCTAGCCGGAGCTTCAGCCCGCTGGCTCGACCGCCTAATGTCGGTTCCTCCCTCCCAAACCGACATTGCCGCCCTATAAACCCGAGCCCTCCCCAAACCAATCTTCCCCGTTTTCGCCCTCGCCATTGCCGCGCCCTGCCCTGTTCGCCTCCGCCGTTCGTCGCCAAAGCGCCGGGAGAGCCGGTGCGTGCGAAGGACGCGGAAGGGGACTCCGGGCGTTCGTCTACTTCCTCTTCCCCGGCCCGAGGCCGGAGAGATCGCTCCCGTGCCGTCGGCCTCTCGTCACTGCGCCCCCTTCACCCCGCACGGTAGTGTCGCCCTCCGTTCTCCCTCCTCGTTCCATCTCCTCCCCTTAGACTCGGGTAGTAGCACGAGTAGCCTCCCCGTAGCTAGCTGGCGCCGCCCCGACCATTGCCGCCGCCCGCCGTGTGCTCGCCGCCATCGCCGCCCGAGCTCGGAAGCGCCGCTCGTCGCCGGCCTCGCTCGGCGTAGCTCCGCCCAATCCAACGCTAGCAACGGATTCCCGTAGCCGCGTGGATGCTCTCACCGCCGGGAATCGACCCCTCGTGACCTCATCGCCGTTTCCCCCTTCTCCTGCCGCCGGTTGCCGCCGCCGCAATCCGCCGCCGTCGAGCATTCCCCGGCGAATCCGAGCCGTTGGCTCGTCTCCTCTCGTCCCGTGCAACCTCCCGGTGTGCTCGCTTTCGCCTGTATAGCCGTGGTTCGCTCCGCCGCTCGCCGCCACCGCCCGCCGTCCGTTTCGGCCGACGTCGTCGTCTACCTCCCGCCGGCCCGCGTGGCAGCCACGTAGGCGCCACGTCGGCGCCACCTCGGCCGCGACCGGGTCAAGCAGACCCCGGTCCGCCGCCTCCCTCCGCCCCCCTCGCGCGCGCGGTCCACCGCGAGCCCTGAGGCTGCGCGTGGGCCCGCCGCACCGCGTCCTCCGCGAACCGCGCGCATGCGCCGCGCCCCCCTCCCCAAACCCTAGCACGCCCGCGTGCACCTCGCTCACGGTGAGCCGAGCCGCCGACAAGCGGGTCCCACTCGGGACCACGCGAGGATGGACCCGGCCCACCGGCTCTCTCTCTCTCCCCCCTCCCAGCCCGCGCGCGCCTTGGGCCGGCCCATTAAGCTCGGCCGAGCCGCCCCTTTCTCTCGGGCCGCGCCCTAGCCGCCCGAGGGAAGTCTAATTTCCCTCCCTCTTTCTTTTTCTTTTCTTTTCTTTTTCAAAAAGGGTTTAAATAAATCCTTTTCCTTTAGACAAAAATCCAATAATCTTAGAAATTCAATATCTTCCCAACCGTAAGTCCGTTTGACTCCGTTCAACTTCCAAAATTCCTCAAAACTCGAGATCTATCTAATGGCACGCTTAGAGGTCAATAATAGGGCTTTATTTTCGCCGTTTGTTGAGTTGTCCCGTTTCGCGTGTAGTTTCGGAGCCCGAAGACCCGCAGTGCGAGGATTTCGAGGATCAAGCTCAAGATCTCGAGCAAGGCAAGCCACCTTTGAACATCTTGAGCCTATATTTGAACTTAATTAATTTGCTTGCAAAATATTATGCATTGATAGGATTGCACTTAATCTGTTTGCCCCGTCTGCAAGGCAGACCGGTGGGCCTACCCAACTTGTTGCATCTGATCCTTCCACTGTTAATTGTTATACCATGTTCCCTTGTAACCACCTAGTTGCGCCTCGATATTCGTGCACTCTGTGCGAGTATCGACGGTCGCCTTCAAACTTAAAATCTGAGTAAGTTCTTAGGTAAAACTTGGGTTTTTACAAAAGACTTGGAAAACCCGACACCTGGGTCGGTGCTTGCGAACTAAATGAATTTCCAAAACCGCGGACCGGGGAACGTACCGGGAGTACGGTTTCCCGCTCTTGCACTTAAGGACCGTTTCCTTGGAATTTCATCCGAACATAAGACAAGTACGACCACATGGGTGGAATGGGACACCCCTGGCTGAGTAATTAGCTAATCGGGGGAGCCTTGATGCCAAGAGACATGTGGATTCGCCGGGGTGGTGTCGGGGAGGACCCCTGGGCTTCCTGGCACAGTATGGTCTGGGACCTAATCTGGTGTTGGTCTGGGACCCCTCTCGTTGGCATATGGTGAACCTGTGTCGGCTTTCGAAATGCCTTGTCATGAAAGCCTTAAGGTCTCTAGTCGTGGCCGTTCTGCACGAGCTGGATGATCCGGGTTAGTAATGTCGTGTGGGTAAAGTGTACCCCCTCTGCAGAGGTTATTAAACTGTCCGAACAGCCGTGCCCACGGTCATGGGCGGATGTGAGGTGATTCCTAGCGTAGTTTTGTTTGACTACTGCCTTGTGAAATTTTGCTGTTGTGAAATGGGTTTGATGTTTGGAAAATCTGCGGCTGATGGGACCAGCCAGGCCCGGGTGGCCGTTTGAAAGCTATTGGCCGGGTGCCAATCTTGATCAATTCAAAAGACTGATACATTGCACAAACTCCGACCGGACGAGACGCACTTTCTCATCCGTGTCGTTTGAGAAGCACTCACTTAGTTGTTTCAGGAAAGAGTTCAAATAAAATCAATTGCAAAAACAACAGCACATCCTTGAAGCCTGCATTAAACACTTATTTCCCATGGCTTGCTGAGTACTCTCGTACTCACCCTTGCTCCATATAAATTATTTCCCCCCCTAGTTGCTGAAGAAGATGAAGCGGATCCCGCTGACGAGGAGTTCCTTCAGGAGCAAGCCGGCTACGATGAGTTTTAGGGTTTCGGCCTAGTTCCCAAGTCGCGCCTGTGATGTGTGGTCCAAGTCTTGGCTTCCGCGTTCCTTTTGTAATGCAGTTGTGAGCTCGGGATCTGTCCGCAGCCCAACATGACTGTACCCCTACTCTATAATAAAGAGACCTCTGTTGCTGTGATATTCTGTCTTCCTGTTATACCAGCACTGTTTCCTGGGACTAACAGGTTAATTTGGAGCGTCACGGGCTAGTTCCGCTCGGGACTAGTTCGGGGCGTGACAAGTACAGTGAGATTGATCTGATAGCTAGCGAAAAACATTTCTTGTACTATTACTACTCTTGAAGTATGTAAAAAAAAAGTGTTTATCAATATCAAGTACAAAAATATAACCATGCATTGCAACCGACTCATAATAATACATGACAAAAATAAATACTTTTTGGGTTTCAAACTTTAGTATATGTATAATACATAATTTCATTTTAAAGTGGTATTAATAGCTTTCTTATAATCCATGTGAATGGATTTAGAGCAACTAATAATTATGTCATGTTAGCGTCCTACTTGCACCGAAAAGATTCGATTTGACTATAAGGATCTCAATTAACCTGGTGGCATTATGCTCCTACACATCCATTACTATTTATTTTTATCTTCACTCAGTGCAACGTATGGGCATTTCGCTAGTTTTATTAGAATTTTTCATAATTATTTGTATCGAAGAAAAAGATACACGAGAGAATATTCTCTCGAGTGATTAAAAATTTAAAATCCACCCCGAGTAAAACGTGCTACATGCAAGCTCCGAGTTCTTCATCGGAGCATAGAGTAATTGAGCTCCAGCTAGGTGCCACCGCCGGCGGCGTTGCGCACCGAGCAGTTGGTGCGGATCTCCCCCTGCACTCCCGTCATCACCTGGATCTGCGACATCTTCACCATGGAGAAGGCGAAGCGGCGGAAGAACTCCGGCTGGTCGACGGCGAACCTGCCGACGAGGCCCCTCGTCCTGCCGTCGCTGAACAGCACCTGATCGGAGGTCAGGAGCCCCTGCCGGCTGAGCAGGTCGACGTAGTACTTGTTGTCGAAGGCGTTGGGCGTCCGTACGTCGATGTCAGTGGTGTTGGTGGTGTTCTTGGCCGGGCAGGAGAGCCTGAGGTGGGCGGCGAACCGCGCGTCCATGGTGGCGTCCACCTGCGGGAAGAGGCGGTCGTCGAAGGAGATGCAGCGGGAAACGCCGAGCGTGTGCGCGCCGGAGAGCGCCACGAGGTCGGCGGCGTCGAGGCCGATCTTGGCCACGGCGGCGAGGAGCGCCGTCACGTTGGAGCTCGGCGGCGGGAACGCGGCGACGACGCGCTCCCTCGCCGCGATGGTCGCGCCGTCGCGCCGGCCCAGGGGGACCCTGTACTCCGGCCCGCCGACCAGGCGGACGGAGTCGCGCGCGGCGAGGGTTAGGATGTCGGCGCAGGAGACGACGGCCCCGCCGCACGCGTCGTCGAGCAGGGCGCGGAGTTGGGCGACGGCCATCAACGCCGACGGGCGGATGGTCTCGTTGGGTGGAGCGTCCAGCTCGCTCGCCTCCGTCGCCGTGCGCGTCAACAGCACCGACGCGTCGCAACCCTGCACGCACAGCGCAGCACAATTATTAGTGGCGGTTCGCGAATAATTACCCCTCACAGATGCGTGTTTAAATATAGTATCGATCGATCTGTTCAATAAAATTCAGAGCATGTTTGAGGCGTAATTTCATCATTTTGCACATGCATTATGCATGATTAGGTGTATAATCAATTAATTTTAATCAATTAGTTAATTGCCTGGACGAAGCAGTCATGGAAGTGGAGACGGATGAGGCCGGGGGCGAGGCCGACGTCGTTGCGGATGGCCTTCTTGAGGAAGCTCCTCACGATGGTCTCCGCCTTGGGACAGCTCCTCTGGTAGAAACCGTACGACAAGCCCTTCGCCGTCGGCGGGTAATCGCCGGCGGAGGCCGCCGGAGCACACAGAAGCAGCAAGCTGCAGCAGGAAACGACCAAAACCTGCAACGTGCTGCTCATTTTTCTCGCCATCTCGATCGGCTTAATTTTGTGTCTTGGAGTTGGGGTGAATAAGCTTGCATGCGAGTGTCTTCATCAATTTATAGGCGTTTGTTCGATCGCGCGCCAGTGTCAATGGCGCCTACAAAATCCGTTTTCGCATACAAAATGATGTCAAAATGTCAACGCAATCGACTACCTACAAAATCATCCATTTCGCGCAGCTGTGTGAAGGTTGGCAAAAATTGCTACTTTCGTTGCGTTTGGTCTCAATAATGTGAGCTAGCTAGGAGCTTCCATCGATTGTTCTATTTTATCAGTTGCGTGTGATCGAGCGAGTTCAATTCATCGATCACCCAAACCGGCCGGCCAGTACGTACGATCCGATGTACCACGTAGTACGTACAAACGTTGCAGATGCTACCTAGCTGGTCGTTAGTCGTTACGTTGCCTCCTCGGCAAACGAATGATCATTTGACTTGACAAGCTAGCTTGGCAAGGTCAAATTTCTCTCTTTAGGATTTATTTTTCATATATCAACTTCCATGCATGTTGATTAGTAGTTCGCACGGAGTTGAGGGGATCGAGAATGATTAACGTACCTTCAATTCAGCACGACATGAATGTACGTACATATGCACTGCATACAAATTAATCAATCTATGGGCTAGCTCTTAATTAATTCTTCTTCAGATGGAAGCTACGTTAAATTTAAAAATACACGACTGTTTTTTTATCATATCGATTCTTGCAATCGTGTTGCTAGTTAGAAAATTTTGTATTATTTCGTTTCTTTTGACAAAAGTTTCTTTTCCGAATTCAAACATGATCAGTATACTCCCGTTTTTTTTGACAATTTGGTCCTTTTAAAAAACTTATTTTGAAACTAACCCTCGCCAAAAACTTCAACCAAAAATAGTCCGTGGGCTCAGCGCCAGTTCCGTTGGCGTTGAGGTCCAACGGGTCAGCGCCAGTGACTTTGGCGCTGAACCCTTGCCCACGTGGATCAACAGTCGATCCGATTGCCGACGTGGCGTAGTGTCAGCGCCAATGCATTTGGCGCTGACCTCCGTATAGCTCTTGAGTATGTGAAGTATATTTTAATATCAAGTAGTGATGTGTAGCGCAGTGGTGAAGCCCATTCCTTGGCTAGTTGGTGACCTGGGTTTGAATCTTGAGCTTTGCACTTTTTTTTCGCATTTATATGGGCAACAGAGAAATAAAAAAAAAGAGTGCAGACATTGGGGATCGAACTTGGGACCTGGTGAAAACCAAACAAGCAGTTCAACCACTGCACTATCAATAAATCATGATAAAGAATAGCACACTATTGCCACGTCCACAATCAACTCTGCTAGCGTGGCAAATTTTAGCGCTGTACTATTTGGCACTGAGACGTTGGACCTTAGCGCCAACGGGATTGACGCTGAGTCCACGGCCTATTTTTGGTTGAAGTTTTTGACGAGTGTTAGTTTCAAAATAAGTTTTCTTAAAGGACCAAATTGTCAAAAAAAACGGGAGTAAATTTCATAAAACTACAGATATTTTGCATGATCTATCACAAAACTATAGATTTTAGAACTAGTTTCACAAAACTACAGATTTAGTGTCTTCGTTTATCACAAAACTACAGGTACTTTGAACAATCTATCACAAAACTACAGATTTAAGAACTTGTTTCACAAAAATATAGATTTAGTGTATTCGTTTATCATAGTGCTACACATTTAGTGTCTTCATTTATCAAAACTACAGGTTTAATATCTTCATTTATCACAAAGCTACAGATTTAGTGTCTCCATTCTCACAAAACTACACGTTTTGTAGTTTTGATAAATGAAGACACTAAATGTGTAGCACTATGATAAACGAATACACTAAATCTATATTTTTGTGAAACAAGTTCTTAAATCTGTAGTTTTGTGATAGATTGTTCAAAGTACCTGTAGTTTTGTGATAAACGAAGACACTAAATCTGTAGTTTTGTGAAACAAACTCTTAAATATGTAGTTTTGTGATATATTATGCAAAATACCTGTAGTTTCGTGAAATTTACTTAAAAAAAACGGAGTATACTCGATGGATCCGTGAGTGTTCAATACATGCATTAATTGTGATCTGCTACGCACTACTAGAATATATAATATTAACAAGGACTAAATAACGAGGACAATAAATTCCTAGTCGTTAATCATATTTTGGAGCAGTTTCGGTAGAAAATTGGGACGTGATGTGTAACCGACGACCACAGCTTACCTCCCGTCGTTAGTTTTCGTTCTTTGTCATCGTTAATAGCAGTTTTGATTTGCCTATCACCGTTTTATAGTAAGTTGAATAAAATTTTATTCGTGTACTCCCGATCCGATAATCTCGCCCCCATCTTCTTGTATTCCCCTCGCTCCTGCTGCCGCTCACCTCGGCCGCCGGCGTGATGCTACTGGCGCAACCATCGGATCCCTGCGCACGAGCTCCGGCCTGTCGCTCCCACCACCCGTGACCTCCAATGCTGCCAACGTTGGCCGTGCGCTCTCACCACCACCATCTCCAGATCCTTGCCGAAGTGCTCCCGCCACCACAACCCCAACGGCGGTGGTTCTTCCCCAAGTTCTCACCGGGCACACGAGGGAGGAAGGAGGCTTGATTTGGTGCCCCCACCCCCCTTTGGTAGAATCTCCTTCTCTTGGCACAAGAAGTCTCTATCAGTTATATGTCCTCCCCTTCTGCGCTAATCCAAACTGAGATCGTTCCCTGCTGGTTTCTCCTCCAAATCAGCAAAAATCAGGAGGTTGAGAGCTGATTAGTGATTGCTCGCTGGAGGTGCCGCCTGGGGGCTACATCGAGCAAAAGGGTCACAACAGGAAGGTAATACTATCAAATTTGCCAGGTAGTTCATACGTGCTGATTATTATTAAGGTTTATTTGCATGTCTAGTTGTCTACTGTGCTGCTTCTCCCTATCACACAATGTTTGATATGGTACGTTCCACCAAATTCTTGTGCTTGTGATAGCTCTGCCACTTTCATGAGTAATTGAGGATTACAAGCAATTAATTCTATTTTGTAGGTAAGCATACTTCAGTTGCTAGCTTTAATCAAGGAAGAAATTCATAACTGTGTATCAGTGTGCATGACTACAGGTAACCGGGTAACTGGGAATGAATTGATGCCATCAGTTAAGCAGGCTCAATGTTTGATGTGAAATTCAGGGACAGCTTCACTCTTCGTGGCCCTATAATCTTTATCAGGATTGGAATTTTGGAACTTAACTATAGGATTAATCATTGTGTTGGTAAATGTGTCGCCGTGTATTAAATTTCTCTTTCAGTTTTTAGATCAAGAATTCGCTCTTTGATCAACTGTTACTGAATTATAATACAATTGGGCATATGTGTAGGAACTTTGCAACGTTTATGTGTTGATAATTATGCTGCCCCCATTCATGACCTCATCCCCAGTCCCCCATGAAGACTCTACCAGGTGCTTTCTTAACTAAATAATGTAACATGATTAAGAGTTCTCCTCAACTGGCTGCCTGGCATGATTTTATCAGAAACTAATGGATTTTTGTTATAAACTATTGCACTGTTTATCTTCTGCAGGAACAAAATTCAGGATGATGCCTCCTGGTCCGAACAGTTTAGGGAAAACTCAATAGAGCCAGAGGATCTACACAAGCCTTCTATTCATTATTTTAAATTGCCATCAGTTTCATCAAACATAATTCTATCTAATTTGTGCTCTGTATTGCTTGAGTTAATTAATGAATTATCATCCAAAGCATAACTTGTAGTGAACTTATTTGCTACAAAGTGTTATATTGTTCCATTTAGCTATTGAAGTTAAATTGTTCCTATTTATATATTGCAGTCGAATATTGTTTAAGAAATAAATACTAAGTTTGCAAAACTTGTCAATTGATAATTCTAGACTGTAACTGTACTAAAGTATTTTGCTTCTCAGTATCCTTCTTTTTATATTTAGGTAACTGAACTAACATATATTAGGTTATCAGAACAACATCACTGGAGGTAAATTTTGCTCTCAAATAAGTTATATATTACATGCCAAATATAATGTATATTAACTAGTATAATCCTTGTCAGTGGTAGGATTTGTGATGAAACGGATGAGGAAGGTGCAGTCGAAGACATATTGAAGGGTTGTTTCTCTATATAATGATCAGCGGTTCTATCCATAAGACCTCCAGATCGAAGAATATTTTTTTGTCATATGTAACATTGAAGCTCGGGTGTCCCAGTTAGATTAGGTATCACAATGTATCCCTGAATATTTTATTACAATCGATTCAAGAATGATATCATTATTCTTGTACTGATTGTTTTGAAATATTGCTATGTTGTGCAATAATATATGAGATTGTTAACTCCAAAATGTGCACTTGCAATTATTTCCAAGGGAGTAATGGATCTTATTGTGAATTAATAATGGTGTTAATGATGTATTCTGAAATTTCCTAATATTAGTAAATATGAACTTAGATGTGGTCGTCAATATATTAAGAACCACAACCAGTCCCAGTCATTAATACATTTACAAGCACAAAATGTTACGGTCAACATTATTAACAATAGCACATAACCATGGTTGTTAATAAAGTAACGATGACATATTGTTCCTGTCGTTAATGAAATAACGATGGGAAAAATTACGTGGTCGTTAATACTATTAAGGGCGGAGGCTTCAACGACTAGAACTTTGTAGTCGTTAATGAGTATTAACGACCACATTTGGACCTTTAACGACCACATTTCCCGTCGCTAGTAGTGACGCCATCCTAGCCGGCGTCTCCATGCATGGTGCGCCACTGCACTTCCACCACGTACTTGTCCCATCATGGAGCGGATGCCGTCTTAAGGCTGTGTTCTTTCCTGGGTGATTGTGAGTGAGTTTTGCTTCGTTTTCCACGCGCACGCTTTCCGAACTACTAAACGGTGTGTTTTTTGCAAAAAAATTCTATAGGAAAGTTGCTTTAAAAAATCATATTAATCCATTTTTAAAGTTTAAAATACTTAATAGTCAATTAATCATATGCTAATGGCTCACCTCGTTTTGCGTATCTTTCCAATCTCCTCTATCTCCTCTCCTCACACACAGCCTTACTCCTCGTGCTCAGCTTCTTTTTCTTCTTTTTCTTGGCATTCGTCTGTTGCTTCCTCGTCGTGCAATTTGCCATCCATGGGAAACCCTCCCTTCAAACAATATTACAGGCTTCCTGTAGTAGATAATCCATTATTAATATGTGATATACCATTCCACGAACATTATATAAGTAAAATTTGACTTATATAAGTTCCTTCTAATTCCTAAAAAAATTCCTTCTAATATATATATTGACGTATAATCCTTTTACGCGTTTGCGAAAACTTCTACTAAGTTATAACCAAAAGAACAAATAGTTCTAGATGTATGTTTTAACAAATTTTAGTTTAATTTATTTTTTTTGTTGTTACAAATAAGTCAAATTTAACTTCTATATTTTTTATGCGATATATCTGTTATAAAAGTACCTTGTTACAATTTGTAGTTTCATTTTATATTTTTTAAGTCAATATCTCTTATTAATGTATATCAACTTTTTTTGTGCAATTAAAAGGGTATATCTAGGGATGAAAAACCATCTTCTTTTGAATTAGATGAAAATGGTCAAACGTATTCCCAAAGTCGACGATTTCATCTGTTTAAAAACAGAGGTATATGGTATTTTACTTATTTGATTGATTATTAATTGTTGCTAGAAATTATATTTCTCCTTTATTTAATTTGGTATATGGTTAAGCATATATGGTACCCGATCGATCCGTGACTGTTTTAATTAGAGAATGCATGCGTGACCGAATCGAACGAGATAATCCGAGCCCTAATTCGAACCTAGTTGCAATTAATCCGCACAAACAAATACCAATCAAATAGTATACCTATATTACTAGCTAGTAAGTTAGCAGCGAGAGGGCATATATCGGAATTAATTATCGAAGAACAATAATTAATGGGCGATCTAGAGAACCCTAACTACGATGGTCATGGCGGCGACGGCGACGGCGACGACGATTACTACTTCACCGCCATGGCGGAGCGGGACGTCGGGATCGACAGCGACTACGGTCAGGCGGCCCTCTTGGCCTGCCTAGCCGTCACGACGATCGGCGTCGGCGTCCTGATGGTGAAGTACTACCGCTCCCACCATGGAGCCCTTGCCGTCTTCCTCCTCGCCCTCGCCATCTTCCTCTTCCTCATGGCATCCGGCTGCGGCACAAAAGCCGTGCTGTATACCCTCCACGGCAACCCTCCTGCTCCTGATGAACAACGACTTCTCGTAGATGATCCATTGGACTGATAGATATGTATATATGATCCTTAATTTGGACGTCGTCTGATTATTTAAGTGACATGCAAATAACGAGAAGATATCCCCTTCCCTCGAAAGATCAAAAAATAGTTTCCCCTCCACAGCTCGGGCTACCATGGCGGCTTCGTCTTGTGCGTCTTGGCATGCCGCTGTTGCACAAGCCTCATCCGTCATTCCATCTACAGGAACCATCCGTCATTCCATTATACTGTATGATCCATCCGCAGACAAGACGCCGGCGATCTGATTAATTATTGATTACTACCTCCGTTATAAAACATTTTAATTTTAGTTAAAGTTAAACTGCTTTAACTTTGATTAAGTTTATAGAAAAAATAGTAGCATTTTCAATCTAAGACAAATTTATTATAAAAATATATTAAATTATTGATTTGATGAAACTAATTTAGTATTATAAATATTATTGTTTATAAATTTAGTCAAATTTAAAACAGTTTGACTTTGATCAAAATTACAATGTCTTATAATCTGAAACGGAAAGTACTGTACTTTACTTTATTTTGTTTGATATATTGGTGTTAATTCGGATACTTCTTCAGTTGAAGTAATCTGTGACCTGGAGGGTGACAAACTATATATAGCTTGCTTGCTGCCAGCAACAATCGACATGTGCTTGCTATCTGCTGATGATCGAGGATCGATCACTGATTGGTGTTGATCATTGCCTAATCAGGATCAAGTAATCATCGGGATGTTTTTGTCATGTATGCAGCAAACGTATGTCTTTAGAGTTTCAGACACTAGGTTGTTTCTCTCTCTTTCTGGTATATACGTACATACGTCTATTTATGCAGGTATCTTATGAATTAATTATTAATCTATTATCGTTGCCGACAAATATTGTACGCCTTAATACTCAACGCATGTGTCATGTGTGTCTACAGGTGCGTGACTTCTGCCTCCACTCCAACCTAATTAATTAAATCTTAAATTTGGCTTAAATTAATTAAAAGAAGTGATCTGCAATATACATTGGGAAAGTGGTTTTATCACTCAAGGGGATATCTCCTCGATTCGTGCATTCCACCTAAAATAATCATAAAAAAATTTGGCAATATAGATTAATATGAAATATATATCACTCCGTAAACATTTAAGTTTAAATTCAACTTCTATAATGTAATAAAAATAACAAATATAGCTGCGAATATATATAACTATGTTCAATTTAATTTGTTCTTTTTGTTGCAATTTATAGAAGTTGAATTCGGTCTTGCATGTTTATGGAGTGATATATTTCATAATAATCTATGTTATTATATATATATTTTTAAATTTTTAATAACTATTTAGATGACATGCAAACAATAAAAATGTTTCCTGCAGAGATGAAAATCCACATCCATATATATTGATCATAAAGGAGGTTGTCATGACGTCATGCATTTATTCGACATGGCAGTAACCAACATATATCCACAGTCGTCGTCGTCTCTTTCCACATTCAACGTACGGTACACGTACTGACGTACGCGTCCATGGCGCGCACAATTGTGTGTCTAGAGCACGATGCTCTCGGCCGCCTCGACGACGGTCTCCACGGCGGCGGACCACGGGAGCTCCTCGTCGGCGGCGGCGGCGCCGGGGTTGCGAACGGAACAGTTTGCCCGGATCTGTCCCTGCGAGCCGGTGAGTACCTGGATCTGGCCCATCTTGACGACGGAGAAGACGAACTGGTGGAAGAACGCCGACTGGTCGACGGCGAACTCGGCGACGAGCGGCCTGGTGGTGGCGTTGACGAAGAGGTCCTGGTCGGAGGTGAAGAGGCCCTGGCGGTTTTGCAGGTCGACGTAGTACTTGTTGTCGAAGACGTTGGGCGTCCGGATGTCGTTGACGGTGGTGTTGGCGGTGTTCTTGACGGGGCAGGAGAGCTTGAGGTGGCCGGCGAACCACTTGTCCATGGTGGCGTCCACCTGCGGGAAGAGGCGGTCGTCGAAGGAGGTGCAGTGGGCGATGCCGACGGTGTGGGCGCCGGAGAGCGCGATGAGGTCGGTGGCGTCGAGGTTGAGCTTGGCCAGGGCAGCGATGAGCTCGGGGACATGGGAGAACGGCGGTGGGAGCGCGTCCCCGACCTGTTTCGTCGTCGCGGAGGTGAAGCCATCACGGCGGCCGAGCGGCACCTTGTACTCGGGCCCGCCGGCCTGCATCAAATCCAACCATATTGCATAAAAAATTTTATACAAATATATAAGATATAAATCACACTTAAAGTACTATGAGTGATAAAATAACTCATAACAAAATCAATTATAATTATGTAAATTTTTTGAATTAGACGAATGATCAAACATGTGAGAAAAGGTCAATGGTGCCATCTATTAGAAAATGGAGGTAGTACTTATCAGGTACTCCTCAGCTACGGAAATTACTAAGCTATTTTTAATACATTTTTTCAACAATCGAGTTAGAAGTAAAAAGAAAAAAAAATAGTGAAACATTAGGGTTTAACGGTCAAATGATACCCATGCTTTAATGTGAAACATATTGATAAGTATATGTTAAATATTGTAAAAGCGATATATATATATATATATATATATATATATATATATTTGTTAAAATATTGTACAAATAATATGAGGGGTGATGATTGGATATGATTGCATTTTGATTTGTTGAATTAAATAAATTATAGATCATGTTGTATGCGTACATGAGATTAAATATGTATTTATTGTTAGTGAGTGATGATGTGGCGTGGTTGTATGTTGAGGTTTAGACATAGTAGGCTTTAATTTTATAGAAAACATAGATATAGCTTTTAGGCTCTAGCGTTTAAATATATTCATAAATATAAACATTAATCCATTAAGTATTATTTTCCCAAATCAATCACCTTAAGCGTGATCTTTTAATTTTCAAACCAGTAAAATTTTTAGTGCCATCAAAATAATTTCACTTCAATCTCATATGCTAAAACTTTAAAAAATGTCTATATTCATGTGAACGGATTGATTAATACTTCCTCCGATTTTATAATTCTTGATGGTTTGGACAAGGTTCGAGATCAAACTTTTCGTAACTTTGATTATTAATAATTTAAAACTATTTAGTTTAAAATAACTAAAACAATATATATAGATTTATCTTTCAAAATACTATAAGAAAAGTAAACATGTATTTATTTATTGTATATATTATAATAGAAAAATAAAGTTAATGACATATTTTAGGAACCAAAAATTGTCTAAAACGTCAAGAATTATGAAACCAGATGGTGTAGTGACTAATTGATGATCAATTAATCAATTATGGTACGCTCTTATTCAGCAAATGGTCTTAATATCGGTTAAACGTACTAATCGTCCTAATTATTTAAGATGTCGATGGTCTGATACTTTTGGGCATTGGCCATGATCCACACGTTGGGGAGACAGCAACACGATTTCCTGTTTCCTCATCTCTATCTCTTCATATTGTGCCATTTCTCGCAGGCTATAGCATTCAGCGCACTCCAATAATTTTGACATAAGTACTGATCGTGACGGAGCCAAGTACTTGCAATTTCGGATCCCGACAAGTAACTATAATACTATATATCCCCGAATTATTTTTTTTCATATTCTTAAAATTTTGTGAATTTGGATTAAAATTTATTCAAATTCAGTTAAAATGTGTTAAAAATTCAAATAATTTCGTGTCAAAAAGTGAAAAAAAACACAAAATTTACAAAATTATTCTGCCTTTACCTTCCTATATGCGAGCTCTTTTACATGATTTAGTTTAATTCATGTAAAATTTTTAATACATGACATCGTTTACTATTAGCACGTTATCTGAGGTAGACAGGTAGTATAAAGAAGGCTAGCTTAAAAGGAGTTGTCTTTTTTAACATGCAGAACTCTGCATAGCTCTTTCTTTTCCTTTTCTTTTATCGATGCCTGCATAATTTAAACTATTTGATTAAGAGAATTTTTAAGGGATGAATTATTGCACTGTAAGGTGTTGTTGGTCCTTTCCGCTGATTAATTTAGCACTGGCAAACGAAAGTAACATAGTCTCTTGCCCGCTGCCAGATCGAGATATACTAGCTAGAAATTAAAATTGGAGAAACAGGTGGATGGACGAACAGTACGTGCATGGTGCAACGCCCACACTACATCCTACATTCCTACTCCACTTAATTTCCTTTCCTCTGCTCATGAAACTGTAGTATTTAGATACTGTAAGCACTTCTTTTTTCTGACAAGGGAAATTATTTACATCCTTGGTCTCTACTCAACCGTAAGACGTACACCAAAGATACTCAGTGGTCAATCCGGAATATAAATTGAGGTGGTGCAAGTGATAAAAAACACTAGATATGAGTAAAATAAACTAGATATATCAACCTAGTATTTATCTCTCAAAAAAAAACTTAGTATTTTCGGATGAACCTTAAATACGCATAGGACGAAAAGAAAACATATTGCTTTCTCCAATTTAATTTACGTCTATGTTAACGTTAAAAAAATATATAAAGAAATTGGTATGGTCTACTCGGAGTACGTTCATATTTGCAACTTTGGCACTGATCGCGATAAGCAGTGAGGCAAATAGTGTCCGGTCAATTTACACTGATTACTCACTTAGGCTAATAAACAGCTAATTAGTGGCAGTGGCTAGAGGTGGGACTGGCACACCAACCAGCCCCAACAGTGGATTCACCACTGAAGATACTGCTAGCTTGCAAAGTTAGGCTGAGTTTGAGATGAAAGGGATAGAGAAAATTGAAATGATACATAAAACCAGGTGTATTATTAGTGCATGATTAATTGAGTAGTAATAATTATTTTAAATTTTAAAAATGGATTAATATGATACCAGTTTGACGGAGTCACGGGCGGCGAGGGTGACGATGTCGGAGCAGGAAACGACGCGGCCGCAGGCCTTGTCGAGCAGAGCCCGGATGTCGTTGACGGCCTTGAACGCCGCCGGGCGCAGCGTCAGGTTGGGGACGGCCTCCTGCTCGCTGTCCGGGCCGCCGGGCGTCTTGGTCAGAAGGATCGACCCGTCGCAGCCCTGCAGATCGATCGCCATGCCATTCACGCACTTGAAGATGTAGTATATGCCATGCTAGGTAGCTAGCTCTACGCGGTTGTTACCTGGACGAAGCAGTCGTGGAAGTGGAGGCGGATGAGCGCCGCGGCGAGGCCGACGTCCCTGGCGATGGCGTCGTGCAGGAAGTTGAACACGATGGCCTCCGCCTGCGGGCAACTCTTCTTGTAGTGATCGAACGATAGCCCCTTCGCCACCGGCGGGTACGACGGCTTCTTCGCCGCCGCCGCCGCCGGAGCACTGCACACCAGCAAGCACACAGCCACCACCGCTGCTGCTGCTGCTGCCATGGCCGGACTAGCTGCACTTCTGCGAGAAGCCATATATTTAACACTACTTTTCTTAGCTTAATATGGTACTAGAAATTATTAAGGTGCCTTGATTTCAATGGAGATCGATCGAGGTGGCTTGTGGAGAACTTGCGCCAGCCGGTGTCCTCATTTATAGCCATCGTTGTTCGGCACTGTACAGTGAGATGATCGATCAGTGAGTGACACTGCAACTTGCGCGGAAACAAGCAAGCGGGTTTAATTAAGCTACCAAAGAATATGCCCTTAATGATGAATCGAGGCACCTTAATAAGGGTGGAAGTAGGACACCACACTTCCACTCTCGTAGCAGTTCCTTTTCATACATGTAGAAACTACGGGCGTTTTTTTTTTTTGGACTTTTCACTAGCTTTGCTATTTATTGATTTAGTCACGTTCTCTGTCTCTATAGTTCAGTCTCTTCAGTTCATCCTTGTGTTGTCACTGATGATTTTTATCCATGTCGTCTCCCCTGTGAAAGCGGCACGTATGTGGTGGAAGTGAGCAATCCTCTTTCTAGCTTAATTTTCTTTTCCTGAAACACCACAGAATAAAAGATCCAAAGACATTGGTTCGGTCACAGAGCTTTCAGGACAATTTCTAAGTAACTTCGCTTGCGACAGAAGAACACTGTGCTATTCTATCTAGTGAGTATATATCACACATGGCACTATGCATCCACTGAGTAAAAAAAAAAGGTCACGCTGAGAGTCAGATTCCAGGATTAATCAAAGATCAGATATCCCCGAGCAATTAAGCAGCCACTTATTGACTAATTAACCAGTCTTTGGCTTGGCTATAGCTGTGTAGTCACCATCTATGTACCTTCTTTTTAACCAACTTGATAGTAATGCTTTTTTTCCCCAGCCATTATTCCATCCTTTTCGTCACCGGCCTCACCTTTTCTTCCCACGATTAGAGATAGCACCCCAGCAAATTCAGCTTACCTGTTACTCTGAGTCTCTGGGAGGTTGGCAAATTGCAACTTTCTTGACAGTGAGATTCATGTTTAGATATCAAAGCCGCCGGAAAGAGAGGGCCCGGCCGGCTAAATCATGTGTAAAATTAAAGTATTAGCATCCCAACCAACTCAAATTAGCCTCTTTTTAAACTGTTCTGCTGCGACTATTGTCGACATCTTAAGATAAGGTCTTAAAAAAAGCAAATTTAAACACTGGATTGCGTCACGCTATGTATATGTTAATTGCTGGGCTTGCACCGCCTCAAATTTTCCTTTTCCCCACTGTTTTTGTCAGAGTGAACTTTATCATTATTCACTCACAAATTTAGTTGGACTGCGTACCCTATAAAGATCTCTATCTCTACTATAAATGCGTAAGAAAATGAAGGGTTCCTGCTCCTTGGAAAATAATGAAACAATATGGGCTCCGTACGCTGGGGCCTTTGAGTTTCAGCAGTTTTCAATTATCTTGACATCATATATGAGTTTTTCTCTTTTTTTTTTGAAAAAAAGGACATCGGATCACATGCGTACTCAACCAAGAGAGACTAGTCCGTTATCAAAATGTACCACAGAACTTTGCAAATTGGTTTTTTCTTAAAAAAAAACATATGACAAACATACGTTCACAACACGCGCACGGTCGTCCCTATAAATATACACACGCATATCTTACCTCTATTAGCATCTCTAAAAACTGTACTAGCAAATCTTAAGATTTGACGAAGTCAGCACGGATGTTTCATTATCGACGTATACGTCGGCTACCACTAAAAGAAAGCTGTAAATATTGAGCACATGTACCAAGTTTAGAACTTGATCGAGGTGGGCGGATTCTACTACAAGAAACTAACTAGTGGAGCTGTGCTCACTTCGTAAAATGGAAAATATTCTGATTAGCTGCAGAGTGTTTCATTGGAAAATCTACCTAGGCGACTGAAATCTTTTTCAGAAAGGAGAAACTTTTGCAGAAAGAGAAAAAAAGGAAAAGAAAAAAAAAAGAGGCCCGTGTAGTCAATTGAGGCCCACAACACATGGAAGGCGAAACAGAGCCCACAATGGAGGCCCATGTGGTGGCCTCTATATATCAACCCATCACAAAGCTAGGGTTTTTCTCCCCGCCTCGCTGCTTCGCCTCTCGTTCCCCAAGGCCCCGAAGCCGCCGGCGCCGCCGCCCTCCTCCGGTTCGAGCTCTCCGCCACCATGGTGAGTAGCGACCTCCGAAACCGAGCCACATTCGTTTGCTCCGCTATGCTCTACCCGTTCCGTTGTCTGACGCGATGCCGCGCTTTGTTTTTTTTTTTGTGTCGCAGATCATCTCCAAGAAGAACCGCCGCGAGATCTGCAAGTACCTCTTCCATGGTGAGATTCTCCCCCTTTCTTCTCCTCTATACGCCGACTCTGTACATTGTGTATGTGCTGATCGTGATTGCAAGCTTCGACTTGATGTGGTGTTGCAGTAGGGTTTAGGTTGTTGCATTCGCTTGATTCCAATAGGGCAGATTTTGATTGCATTGTCTGCAATTGTTCATTCACTATGGCTGTCTGAGGTTTATAGGTTTGACGAATTCAGTTACATTGCTCCCAGATTTACTCCAAATATTATGTTGAAACATGTTTTATTTGATTGGTCATGTATTTGCTGAAGGCCTGAATGATGGTACCTTTATTTGTTATGAGTTGAAGTGCTAATTTAATTCAACTATATGCAGAGGGAGTCTTGTATGCCAAGAAGGACTACAACCTGGCCAAGCACCCAAAGGTTGATGTGCCCAACTTGGAGGTGATTAAGCTCATGCAGAGCTTCAAGTCAAAGGAGTATGTGAGGGAGACCTTCTCGTGGCAGCACTACTACTGGTACCTGACCAATGATGGCATTGAGCACCTCCGCAGCTACCTCAACCTGCCATCTGAGGTTGTGCCTAACACCCTCAAGAAGTCTGCCAAGCCCCCGTCTCGCCCATTCGGCTCTGGCCCTCCTGGTGACCGCCCCAGGTGAGCATTTATTCCTTTTGGGTTTATCATCTGCATATGCGAATACGGAAATTGGATGCTATTGCTGTGATGGATATTCTTTAGGTGGTGGTCCTGTTTTCAAATATGCAAATTGTGTAGCGACCATGTAAAAATTGTTGAATGGACATCAGATTAGTTTATAGGAACCTTGCAATAGTCATTTATTAGTTTGTTGATAAAAAATGTTATTGACTCTGAATTGTTGAGTGGGGCTGATTTGTGGCAACAAATTTAGATTCATTGATGTAATTAGTTGAAATCATTTAACTGTGTTGCAAGTCTTCTCCTCGAACTGAACAGAGACCTGTTCTTTTGGTTGGGATTTCAATTTTTTACACATACCGTATCTAATCTTCCTAACATGCACTCAAATGATATAATCTGGCTGCTTTTGTTTATGAATGTATTGCCTGAAAACTCTAGTGGAGACACTGATATTATCCTTTTCTGTTCGTGTGGCAGAGGCCCACCTCGCTTCGAGGGTGACAGGCCCAGGTTTGGTGACAGGGATGGTTACAGGGGTGGCCCACGTGGTGCTCCAGGTGATTTTGGTGGCGAGAAGGGTGGTGCTCCAGCTGAGTTCCAGCCATCTTTTAGGGTAAGAGCTCTAATGACCATCTGCATGCCTATATGCCATTACTAGGTTCATCCAGACTGCTCATAGATAATTTATTGGCTTAATAATTTGGAACATTTGAATGGGTTTAGACCATGCATTATCTTCTGTTTGCCTTGAACTTTAGCACGTCATGTTTCCATCCTTGTATTTGTTCAAACTGTTGTGTCCTTGCTTGTATAGGTTGAGTATCCATCTTAGGCTGTGTTAATAGATTTTATGTTAGGACATGTAAACATATAGCATGTTCAGGAACCCTTGTGTTGACAGCAGTGATATTCATAAAAGTAGCTGCTTGTAGACTAACTTGATACCCCTTGTAAATCTTGGATGTTCAGGGTAGCAGACCTGGCTTTGGCCGTGGCGGTGGTGGCGCATTCGGTGGTGGCGCATCTTCCATGGAGTAAAGCTTGATCGGGACGGAGCATATTGTTTTGCCCAATGGCTTATGAGATGCAATGCGCGGGGGTCGTCTTCACTGTTGGTCTTTGAATTGTGGGAACAATGAGAATTTTTGTTTATGAAATTGTAGCTGAGGTTGTTCTAGACATGGCTGTGTTATGCCTTTTGTTCTGTTAGATATCACTCTCGAAATGAATCTGTTGGTTTGACCGAGAATCTTTTAGAATGTTATGAGCAAGCTGCCATTTAATCAAAAATTCATCTCATTTTCATGCCTGATGATTATCACAGTTGTGCTGTGTAGAATTACTGGATGATTTGTTTTGGTTCCTCGTGAAACTCGATCCAGTGCTTGTCCGACCTCGACCTGTGTTAAGTGCAAGTCTTGGTTTTTTGCACAGCCGAAGCCGAATAAAGAGGGATGGGAGTTTTTGACAATTTACTCATGTGGTCTTAAACGACTGAACAAGTAAATGAAATATTAGAAAATTGAATTTAAAAGTTTTTGCGAAAATCCGATGTGACGCGAGATTCCAGATCAAATTGGCAAGTAAAAAAATCCACGAAATACTCCCCTCTGCTTTCCCCGCCGCGTCGCGCCGTTCGCCGCACTCCGCCACCCGCTCGCCTTAATAAGGCAACGGTCGCCGGCGCCGCCCGCAGCAAAACCCCTCATATTAATCCATCCATAAACCCTAGAAATCGCGGCGCCGCAAACCCCCTCTCGACTTGAGCGAGCGAGAGATGGAGGAGGATCAAGGAGGGAAGCCACCCGCTCCGGATGCCGGCGGCGGCGGCGGGGGAGGGGAGAGCAAGAAGGGGAGCCCGTGCGAGGAGTGCGGCGAGCAGCCATGGAAGTACCGGTGCCCGGGCTGCTCCCGCCTCACCTGCAGCCTCCCCTGCGTCCAATCCCACAAGCGCCGCAGCGCCTGCACCGGCAAGCGCCCCCGCACCGACCCCGTCCCGCTCGCCAACTTCGACGACCACCAGCTCCTCTCCGGTAGTAACTCTTACTTGTTCAATCCCCTTCTCTCCTCTTTTTGATGGATTTTCGCTCAACGATTGGCCAAGACCAACAATGTAATGTTCGTTCGTTTTGTCTCGTGTTTAAGATTACAGCTTTCTGGAGGAGACGAAGCAGGTGGCGGAGTCCGCGCATCGCCTCATCGGCGCCTTCGGCCGCAACTACGGTGGATTCGGCGGTGCGCAGCTTCCGAAGTGGCTCTTTTACCTCCGCAAGGCGGCGCAGCGGCGTGGTATCTGGCTCCAGTTCCTTCCCAGGGGCATGGCCAGGAGGGAGCAGAACCGTTCAAGGCACAACCACAGGTATCATTTCTTACTATTTCCTTATTTCATACTGACATATGATGCCATCAGATGGATTTTTGCAAATGCTCTTAAATTTATATATAAGTAACACTGGAGGCGTTTGAATTTTTTTATTGAAAGAAAAATGATTTGTGCTGGACAAATGTATTTGGTCTCCTCGTTCACATCAGTACAATGATTTGTGCTTGTACTCTGTTAACGAAATGTATATTTGCTAAGATGAAACCATCCTGAACGCTTTTGGCCAAATGGATTCATTAGTTAATGCTGTATTGGGTCGGGATCTTTATCTGTTGCAAGGAATTTTTCAATACGTTTCACCTTTCTGAGCCATTCTGTCCTAAATTAATCCCAGTGAACTGTGTTGGCAGTGTCAAGCTCCATATTTTCCTTTCCTACCTTGTACGTACCATATAATGCTGATTTGCATATGAATATCGTTTTGCAGAAAGGATTGCATATACTGGACGCTTGAATGGAAATTTAATTCAACAGATGTTGTCCTGACTGACCACAAGTAAGTTTGTGATTATCAATCAGTACAGATTACGGACCATTTACGCCTGTTTTTTCCTGTTCCAATAGTATGTGTTTGGAACTGATTCAAGATGACATTATGACACCACATGTACATTAACTGTTAGAATTTCTGAAATGGTTTCTGCATTTTTTTTCAACTTTTATTATAGTATATATACAATGTTATCACACTTCTTGTTAGCACATATTTTTTAATGTGCTTAATTGGTTCTACAAAGAACTGGAAGCAGAGTAGAAAGTTGTCAAAGTTATTACATTTTGCAAGAGTTACCTCTGTGACCTTCATGTAAATGAATCACGACACCAGAAGCTGTGTGCACCACACACACTCTTTTCTGTGCTGATTTTATGCCCTCTTTCGCAGCATAGATGAGCATACCAGCTTGCTATCATCATTGGAAAAACATCTGAGTCCTGGACCTTGGAAAAATCAGCTCACACCATATCGCAATACAGATTTGCGTGATCTCAAACTGTTCATTCAAAAGTCTGCCAAGGTATAGTACTGCAGCCAATTTACCTTGCATCCGTTGTAGTTATTGATATGTCCTCTGTTTCTTTAAAGAGCTTCTTATAACTTGCTGCAGGAATCAACTTCACCATATCGCCAACTCAACATAGAAGAACCATTGGGTCCACAACTGAGGAGCATTAAAGTTGTCGAGTACCCAACTATTAATGTCTTTCTTCCATCAGACAGTTGTGATTTCGAAGTAGAAAAGTTTGTCAACAAGCTTCCTGCAAGTGAGAAGCCCCCTGGCAGCTCGACCGATAGCCCAGATCTAGAAGGCACTGAGTTTCATGAGGAAGAAATAGAAGAAGGAGAATTGGCACCAGAAACACAAGTTATAGACCTCAAGGAATGTGGAGCTTCACATGCCTCTAACCTAGCTTCAGCGAAGGATACAAGTGGATCTAAGGTAGACACCAAGAGAGATTCTTCTGTGCTGTCATATATACGCAGTCTTGGATTAGATGGTCAACAAAAAGCACTAACTGAACGAAGCAAGATGGCACCAAATACAACATCTGGGGCTTCCAAGACTAAAAATTGCATGAAAGTCTATCCGATGGACATGGAGGAAAGTGGGGATGCTGGGGTGATCTCGGAGAGGCAGGGCATAGAATGTAAGAACCAGGCAGCTTCACATCCTGGTAATCTTACACCTGTGGAAGGTACAACCGTATCTAAGATAGATAGCAACACAGATTCTTTAGTGCCGTCTTCCATCAGTATTCTAGCATCTGATGGCTTCAGTTGTCCTCAGGTTGAACATAATCAACAAAGCAGGCTGACGCCAAATTCAACTCCTGAAGCTCTGAAAAGGAAGTCTTGCATGAAAGTTTACCCACTGGACACCGAGAAAAATCTGGGGTTATTTTCAGAGGTTCCCAACTTGGGCTTTGAGCAAGAAATCGGAAATGCTTATTCAGATTTGTTTGGGGACATAAATCCTGATGATTTCCTCAACTTTGATCTTGAAATGATGGATGAAGATGAATTGGCAGGGATAACGTCGCCACTTAAGCTGTGGGATGATTTGGAGGAAGGGGAGATTCCAACCGCTTGATCATTGTGACTGTGGGATGATCTTAAGCCAGTCTAGCAAATGAGCTTTGCAGGACAGGAGTTCTTTTTCTCTAGAGGCAATCAGATTCATCTGTTAGCCTTTTTCTTGATGTATTATTCATCAGAAGTTTTGTCCAAGTTTCTTTGTTCTTTTGCGCCTTGCACTGCAGCATAGGTGCCTGGTGTTCTTCAAGCCAAAGGTGCCTTTTTTGATAGCTGCAGTAATTTTGGGGGTGTAACCTTGTTGTTGCTATCTTTCGGAATGGAATCAATGAACAATGTTAATGGATGTGAAAACATGTCAGTTTGTTGCTGATGGGAGACGTGTTTTTGGAACCTGAATATCAGAGCCCAACCATCCTGACCCTGCATCCTGATTGTTCACAATTGTGCTAGTTCAAACAAGGCAAACAACTGCTGTGAAATCCTGATACACAGCCAAAAATATCTCATAGGAGTAGACATGCAGATAACCATACTACATGATAAAAAATTTTAGGAAAAAATATAAGTAATATAAAAATAATAATAAGAAGGGAAAAAAATCCAGACGGCACGGCACACAGTTGCTGGCTCGTAAAAAGCGGCCCGGAGAAAACACGCAACGCAAACTCGCGAATCCTCTTTTCCCAAAGAAGAAAAAAGAAGGGCTGCGACTCATTCGAACCGCGCATCTCGTCTCGTCGAAGCGAGCGAAACCACACGCGGCGCGTCGATCCCAACACCACCAACGCAACCCCTACCCATGGCGGCGGCGGGCGGCGGCGGCGCGGGGGCGGCCGGAGGCGGGAAGGTGTCGTTCAAGATCATCCTCACCTCCGACCCCAAGCTCCCCTTCAAAGTGTGAGTAGCAGCACCCCCGCGATCTCAGATCAGATCTCTCTCTCGCTCTCGATTGATAGGGGTGTTTGCGGTGGCCGTCTCTGCTTGTTCTGATCTGTGGGGTTGGTTTGCCCTGTCTCCTGCAGGTTTAGCGTGCCCGAGGCGGCGCCGTTCACCGCGGTACTCAAGTTCGCCGCCGAGGAGTTCAAGGTCCCGCCCCAGACCAGCGCCATCATCACCAACGGTGAGTCCGTGTTCGCGTGTTCCCCCTCCGTTCCGTGCTGCGGCCTCTGTCATGAGTTTTCTCTCGTTTCGCCGAACCATAATTTTTGTTTCCGCTACCGCGATTGGGAAGAGGATCTATGTCTCGATGTTATGTTCTGTTGCCTGGTGATTTGATGCGTCGCGCAATGATAATTCATAGCTTTTCTGTGCTGCTTCTCATGAATCGAGTCTGCTAAGTATATGGTCTAGTGATTGGAAGGGAAAATTGGTGTGGAATTCAGTTCGAAATTTAGGTTCGTTCAAACCTGCATTCAATATTCATTACTACATGATATTTGATTTAAACATACAGTATGCCATGTTGAACTTCAATGTCAAGGATTGCATCTCTAGTAAAAAGGTGTACTGATTTATTGGTGCCGTGTCAATCTGATTTGGGGGTTCCAAGAGTGACTTGATGATTTGTGTGGAAGGCTTGCACCATTAGTGATGTATGGACGGCTGCCAATGGCAATGTTGCAGCTTGTAATTTTCTCATTGTCCTAATAGATTTCTCTTGTTGGTTGCATTTACTTTGCAAGTTGTAATTTAGACGATACATTTATGCTGTGTTATACTACAGTGATTGATGGATTATCCTCGAACTTATTAGGCTAGCCATCCTCATAACATATTATTGACCTGAGTGATGGATGGCTGATCCTTAAGCCTTATGGTTTTCTCATAGTGAAGCAGTGATTCTGAATGCCATATATTGAAAATAATGTTGTGTCCCTTCTTTTGCAGATGGAGTTGGCATCAACCCACAGCAAAGTGCAGGTACAGTTTCCGGATTCTGTTTTCTACTACTATGTATAAGGCTATCAATTCTTTAAATTTGAAACATTATTTTGTTTTAGAGAACAACCTGCTTCGCTGTCCCAGGCTCCCAGCATAGTTTAGTAGATTGTAGAAGATTACATTGCTTATTGATGCACTTGAATTGTCCATTTGATTTGTGCTGACATTGTAGTAACTAGAATTTTACAGTTGTATCAGCGCAATTGTAAAAGAACTACTTGAGTTTGATATGGGCTGTGGCACAAAGCAAACACAATTGCAGATACTTTACCCAAACATGCATGTCCTTTTTGCTGGGTTATGGATGAGCCTAAAATGCAGTCGTGCAGTAATCTTATTTCTCAAATTAGGTTTCAGTAACATAAGAAAGATCTATCTTAAGCATATGCAGTACCATGGATTTTTTAAACTTAAGTTTTACACATTCTCTTTTCTACTCGCTGATGTGAGCTGCTTTCTTTCGTTCAGGCAATGTGTTTCTAAAGCATGGCTCAGAGTTGCGCCTCATTCCCCGCGATAGAGTTGGAGCATTGGCTGCGCCTTTCTAGATTCTATAGTTATAATTGAGAAACTTAACAGAATAAAGTCGATGTTGGGTGCTTGCTTGCTTGTATAATGTGACAAGTTGATGATAATTTATCGACAGTTTACCTGGTATTTTCAACATGTTTGCCGGCTGTTATATGGTTAATGGTTGCTTGAATAGTCGAATGTTTTACACCGAGTGGCACAAGCTTTGACAAATAGTAGTTGGGTTGCTGACATCCAAGGGGCTTTCGGTCCTGGCTCTTGTTGAATACCTGGATCCATTTAGGATTTAGTAGAAGAGGTGGTGTTGATTCAAGATGTCCAAGATCAGCATGTGTGGAAACTCGTTGCAAATGGTATTTACACTTCTCTTATAAGAAACTAATTCGAGAAAATTCATATTAACTCGCTTCTCTTTGTTTATCTGTTCTATCGTCGCTGCGTATAATCACAACACAAAAACTAGAATGGTTTGTAGAGTTGATTGGGATAATTAATCTAAGTAAATAAAATACTGTAGACTGCAGAGTACAATATGATCATGCATCCACGATATGAGCGTTGTACATTGCAATACAACTAATTAATGTATCTGTAGTTTCTGTACCGATAGTTAAAAAATTAATACTTCCTCCGTTTTAGGTTATACAACTTTCTAGAATTGTCCACATTTATATAAATGTTAATGAATCTAGAGATATATATGTCTTAATTCATTAAGATATACGTATATAAATATGAGTAATGCTAGAAAGTTTTATAATCTGAAACGGAGGTAGCAGCACTTATACTGTAAAAATAAATAAAATTAGAGATGCGATGTAATGGATTAGTGGGCGCGCGACTGGCCGGCGCGGGAGGAGAGGATGATGCCGACGATGAGGCCGTAGAGGCCAAGCGCCTCGGCGAAGATGAGGATGAGGATCATGCCGACGAACAGCTTGGGCTGCTGCGCGTTGGCCCTGACGCCGGCGTCGCCGACGACGCCGATGGCGAGGCCGGCGGCGAGGGCGCAGAGCCCCGTGGCGAGCCCCGCGGCGAGGTGGACGGAGCCGTCGAAGTGGTAGTACGGCATCGCCGTCGGGTTGATGCCGGTGGTGATGATGACAGCGATGATGAGGCAGTAGATCCCCAGCACTCCGGCCATCACCACCGGCACGATCGACTTCATCACCAGCTCCGGCCGCATCACCCCCATGTGCGCCACCCCGACGCCACTCCGAGCCGTCCCGTACGCCGCCCCCATGCCTGCAAAATTATAACCAAATTTTATCCATCAATTCGTAATTCGTAATGCAGAAACTTGCAGATCGATCGTTTGATCGAGCTTTTTACGATCTTTTTTTCTCTAACGTGTAAAAAGATTGCACATCAATACATCAGATAAAAAGTATTTGTTACACGACACAATCAGCCAGACCAACTTATATCAAGAAAGGAAAAAACTAAAAGAAAAGATTACTGTGACTCTTGGCATAAGAAAAACAAAAGAAAATAAGAAAAACAAAAGAAAAGATTACTGTGACTCCTGCGTAAGAAAAACAAAAGACGGCTCAACTCAACTCTAAATAGTGGAAAGGAACAGAGCCACTACCCTCCTAAGAAAACTCTAAAATTAGCAATGCTAATTGCCAGCTAAGATCGATTGATCGAGCTGGCTAGTGTTCGTGTTTTTGTGGATGGATGCTTACATGAGAAGACGAGGGCGAGGGCGGCGCCGATGAAGCCCAAGAACGGGGCGAACTCGTCGCCGTTGAACGTGGAAGACATGTCTTCTCGCCGGAGATGATCGATGATACTAATAGCTAAGGTAGCTCTTCGCCGGCGATGGATCGATCGATGAGGGAGGGAGAGATATTTGCGTCAAGGAGGTGCATCTGCAGCGTCCATATGATCTTGGTTAAATATCAGAGTTCATTACGAATTATGATCGATCACGATGCCTCTGTGGGCTCTCACACCCGGATCGGCATTGAATCCAATATATCCAGTGACAATGTATGAATTGCATTTGGAGTCTTGTTGATTTACGACTCTCGTTATTAGGCACTACTAGTTTTGAGTACTACCGTCATCAGGATTTATGATTAGTTTCGGAGACGTCCCCGTTGAAGGACAGAAGGACCCGTTTTGTTCTAAGTTGAAACTTTTACAGATACTGCTAATACTAATAAGCATCATATCTTCTGTAGAGGGAAATTAAAACTAGACCAAAATTCCAGAAGTATATAACATTCCAGTGAGAAATAGTATTGAGCGTCAGCACAACAGAATAATGCAGATACACCAGTGTCTGAAACCTTTTCTTTTGACGCAACAGTTTCTGAAACTGATGCGTCAGCTCCATCATATCACGAAGAGCCACAACAAAATGGCATAAATTAGTAGGCTACACATGTTCTTCCTTTGTTTATCTAGTTGCAGATTCGCAGTCTTCAGTACCCGTTTAACCGTTCACAAAGCTTCAGCCGCTGACTGTCTGACATGAGAGCTTAATTTATCTGAAACTGTCATGAACTGCAAATGCAATGAAACCTGCTCGCTGATCTCTCATGATTATCCCAATGCCATCATCTTCCAGGGTCACTAGCCCATGAAATGAACTCGAGCACTTGATCAGATAACGAAATCTGATCAACTCTGCTAATGAACGAAAAAGAAATCAATAAAATAAACCTGCTGGATCAACTGTGCAGAGCCATATACGTGTATGGCCACGTGCACCTCATGCAGGGACGACATGGACACGTCACCACTTGAGCTCGAGACGTAGCCATGGAGGAGGAGGAGGAGGAGGATTGCTTCGTCTTCGTCTTCTCGCTTCGAACTCAAGGAGGAAGAAGAGTTTGCGATGAAGAGTCAAGGCGAGCAGGGTGAAGGCGTGAAGCGAACACCCAACTCGGAAAAAGTCAAAAACAAACAACCCCAATGACAAAGCGTACGCCGGGTTTACGCCTTCGCCCCGATTCCAATTCCAATTCCACCACCGATCCATCGCGACAGGGAGGAGGCGACGAGGAGAAGCGGCGGCGGCGGCGGCGGCAGCAGCGGGCGGCGATGGATGTGAGCAGGAGGAAGAAGTGGGTGGCGTGGGTGGCGGCGGTCACCATCTTCGTCGTGCTCATGCTCGTCACCCCGGCCATCCCGCAGAACGAGGAGTACCACGACTTCGCCGACCAGCGCCGCCTCTTCCTCGGTATGCCACAAACCAACCCTCCCTCCCCGCCGCAAACCTAGGGCTTCCCTTGCGGCCGCCATAGCTCGCCGTCCGCGGTATTGAGCTCCCGTCTCTCCGAGCTATTGAGCTCTCGGGGTAGCCTCCACCCGGCGCCGGCAGGACGATCCGCGAGCAGGAGAGCAGCGATTGTGCCAGTGCTTGTCCCTGACGCCGCAATGGCCAACGTTGAGTGACGAGTTGACTCGAAATCGCGAATTCGAGGTCGCTTGCATCGCCTAAATCGATCCCCTTTGTATTCACTACAAAAATTGATTGCCCTTTGTTTGCGCTGGGTTCAGCAAGATTAACTTGTTAGGAAGGATTTTGCAGGCTATACCAGTTTCCTGTTTATTTCACGAACCCAAAATAAACATGAATATAGTATAATTGAGGGGGAATTTGAGGCGCAAACGAATAGAGTTTAAATTTTGCTTATATGTTCAATAAGAGGGTTGCAATGCTTGTAATCACTACTTGATGCACTAAGTTTGCAAAATCATGTGGATTTTTTTTTTTGTTTTGCAGGGATCCCCAATACGCTGAATGTGATTTCAAACATCCCCTTCTTTTTTGTGGGTGTCGTTGGGCTCGTCTTGTGCCATTACAAAAACTACTTCAGGCTAAAGTTAGACCATTACTGGTTCATCTTCTAATTCTAGTTAAGATTTTGATGCACTCTGTTGTTAACCTTCCCCTTCCTGGCAGCTCGCAAGGGGAGCTCTGGAGTTGGACACTGTTCTTTGCTGGTGTGACTGCTGTTGCTTTTGGTTCATCCTATTATCATCTCAAACCGAATGATGCCACACTAGTTTGGGACAGATTGCCGGTGAGTTGTTTCTAGACTTACATTGCCTTGCTCTAGGATTTGTACACACCCCATTATGTTGAAGCTGTCTCAGAATGTCAATGCATACATTTTTTTTGGTGGGATAGAATTCAACTCAGATCCTTGTGTAGTATAATCTGAATATGCTATGGCCCTGTTTAGATAGTGTTGTTTTGTTGGGTGTGATCTGCTTGAATCAAAACAGGGTAACTAATCCACTTGGATCTTTTGCCTGATACGCTCTAGTATATTTGGCTTGTTTTCTTCAGAATTGCCTGTCAGAGACATAAAGCATGTCATCAGTTCATAATTTTCACCCTTGCTTTTATCAATGTTTAATATGTTAAAGGATGGCATATTTGCTTGTTCTATGTAGATGACAATTGCTTTCACATCTGTCATGGCCATTTTCATTATTGAGAGGGTTGATGATAGGGCAGGAACAAAGTCCCTAGCACCTCTTGTTATTGCTGGTGCACTAAGCATCATGTATTGGAGGCAAGCTTCTCCAATTGTTTAACCATCCTTCCTCAGAAATATTTTCTGTACTTCTTTCACACCTTCCATTTTGCTGCCTTAACTCTTATGTAGGTTCTTTGACGATCTTCGCCCATATGCAGTAATTCAGTTTGTTCCATGCATTGCAATACCTGTGATGGCTATTGTAATTCCACCAATGTATACACATTCGAGCTATTGGCTGTGGGCAGCAGGTTAGTGTTATTCTTGATCAATAGTATTTGATCTATGTACCTTCATTAGCATTTAGGTTGAAAAATGTGGTATTTGTGGTTCACCTATATATTATGAATCATTCAATTGATCATTTCTCTGCACCTAATAACTGTTGATGATACTTAAATGGTTTTCATTTTAATCTATTTCTACATATCATAAATTGATTCGCAGTGACCAAGTTAATTGATTGGTTTTCTGGAAATTCATACACAATCAGCACCTCACCATATTTTTCTGTTTTCTGATTTCTCAAAACAATTCCAGGATTTTACCTCCTTGCTAAGGTAGAAGAGGCCGCAGATAAACCTATATATAAATGGACACATCAAATTGTTAGCGGTCATACTCTTAAGCATCTAGCTGCTGCAATGGTGCCTGTGTTCTTGGCACTCATGCTGGCCAAAAGGACTGTTGAACCAGAAAGGTATGCTTTATATACTGGCGTTTTAAGAACCACGTCTTTACTTCGATAAGTGCATCATTGGGTTCAACTCTTGAACTGTTCTTCTATTTAAGCTGTTGAATGGACCTTGGTCAGAATTCAGAAGATATACTTGCGTTGGCATTGTTACTTTGTCTTAAGGAATTATTCCATCATAAATTATTGAGCTATCTGTTCTATTAATTTTGCAAATGCAATCACTATTTGTTTTTGGGAAAAGAATGAAGTTTGTTTTCCTTCGGTTAGAATAAATTCATAAATGCAGTTGTAACTTTTGAATTAGTGTGTTGTTTGTTTCGCCAGTAATTCCATGGTGGTTCTCCCATAGTCCCATATCTTTGCTTCTTAGGATGAGCATATTTCAAATAATTTTATCCCCTCCATTGCAAACGATATCTGTTGTCTGTTGATTGATTTGTCAGCCTTTTTTTTTAGCTCTGTTAATATCATGATTAAATTTATGAAGTCTTGCATAACTCTACCCCGTGTCTCATGATATTTTTTTTTTCTGGAATGCAGGGTAAGTTTATTCCAGCGTTGGAAGGTCAAGTTGGTTGCAGTGAGAGAGACTCGATTCAACAAGGACAGGAATACAGTCGACTACAACTATATTGCAGTTTCCACTACACCTGAACCATAGATGTATTGTTATTATTTTTCATGACTTTAATTTCTGTACACATGTAAGAGAAATGGCACCGGCCAGCATAGAAACTAGATCGATCAGTGTACATTACAATACGAGACGCGTCATCGCTGCTAATCAGAACGTGATGGTGTCA
The DNA here is from genome assembly GCF_000147395.1 of Oryza glaberrima. Classification (NCBI taxonomy): domain Eukaryota; kingdom Viridiplantae; phylum Streptophyta; class Magnoliopsida; order Poales; family Poaceae; genus Oryza; species Oryza glaberrima. The sequence goes on along the minus strand of NC_068326.1, from coordinate 38,900,219 downwards.
TGGTGATGTTGTATGATAACCCTTCATAAATAAATCTTGTGCATATTATTCTTGCTCAAAACGATATCCACGCGTAGTTTCGCCCCTAATGGTCTCATTCAATACATATCTTTGGCTGGCCAGGTGTTCTCGATCATACTCCCTCCGTACCGTAATAATATGAGAGATGTGACACATTTGTTACTACGAAACTACTAATCTGTACAGAAGCTTCAAAATTCCTTATATTATGGGCCTTATATTGCGTTATATTACGTAACGGAGGGATTTGTGCATTGCGAAAGTATCACACGAGACAAGTCTAAGGGCTTGTTAATCCGTATGATTAACCAGGCATCTCTTGGTAGGAGAAAAAAAAACAAATACAAAGTGTATTTTAGTCAGTATATTCTACTAGTAGTAGCATACGGGAACAGGAGACGTGTACAATACAAGGGGTATAGCTAGCTTGAGAGTGGCGCAGTGGCAGAGAACCAGGCGACGGCCGGGGCGACGAGGCGGGCGGCGCGCGGGAAGACGGCGTGGGCGGCGCCGGGGAGCATGGGGGAGGTGAGAACGCCGAGGAGGAACCAGTTGAGGCTGAGTAGAACGACGGCGTCGGAGGAGGAGGAGGCCGGCCTGCCGCTGCCACCCCGGAGCGCGGCGGCGGCCTCCTCGCGGAGGAGGAAGAAGCGCGCGACGCTGCACATGGACACGCCCACCGTGGCGAGCAGCCCCGCCAGCAGCGGCAGGCACGGCGCGTCCGCCGCCCACACCACCGCCCCCACCGCCGCCGCCATGCCCACGCTGACCAGGCTCCGCCGCCGCGCCACCGCCTTGCCCCGCCGCATCTGCACAGACATCTCGGAATCCTCCTCCGTCGCGACGCCGCCGCCGCCCTCCTCCTCCTGAGCGGCGGCGGCTTCCTCTGCTTCGTCTTCTCGGTCCTTCCTCTTCCTCGTGTTCGACGGGCGGCTCGTGGACGCCGGTAAGCTCTCGCCGCCGTGCACCGCCGTCGCCGGCGGCTTCTTGTCCCACATGGATTTCCCCCTGTGCTCGATGAGCCGCATGTTCTCCAGCTTGAGGGCCTTCAGCTATGGCGCCGCACAATGCTCATCAGTTCGCCGCCATTGTGAACTCACTCTAAGCAGCTTAACACTAATACTATTAAAATTTATTACCTGGGTCTCGAGGAGAGTGATCCTGGCAAAGGCGTCGTCGTGCTCCTCCTCCATCTCGTCAAGAATCTCCTCCATGGCCCTGCTCTCCTTGAGCGCCATGCCCAGTTTCTCCTCCAGCTCCCTGTTCTCCCACACCAACCTCTCCATCTGCCTCTGCATCTCCCCCACCAGCCGATCCAGCTAAAACAAATCAAGAAAGGATTCAGGAACCACAAAAGCAGCAACTAAAAATCTCCAAGAAGACCAGTGCGAGTTTTGCCTTGCGCTCTCTGTCGACGGCAGCGAGGAGGCGGAGCGGGAAGGTGAGGAAGGCGACGGTGGAGAGCATGGCGTCGCAGCAGAGCAGCGCCGGGAGCTTGACGGCGGCGACGGCGAGGTGCCAGCAAGAACGCGCCAAGATGGCGATCAAGCAGCCAACCATCACCATTGGTTGATCTCTAGCCACCCTTATGTACGACTAGATCGACCTGGTTGGACTCATAGCTTAGCTGCTGCTGCTGCGGCGGCGGCGGCGGCGACGGCAGTGAGGTGGATGCAGCAGCTGGAAATGGAAATGGGCGTGATTGGAGAGAGGATATGTTCCAGATTGGGGAAGCTTAGTGACCGTACGGTTAGCGAGGTGGCGTGTTGATCAGGTGACACGTTGAGCCGCAGCGTAGAGGGCGTCTCAGGCCGCCGCGTCACCGTTTCCCGTCGACTCGTCAGTCGTTGTCGGTATTGCTATTGCTGCGATCCTATCCTCCTATCCATTGCGACCGATGATGCACTTTCTTTATGGCTTCTTCTCTATCCTGCCCTGCATCCGATGTGGACAAGATCCTCCTTTTTTTTCTTTCTTTCTTGCAAATCTGTCGACTCACAGTGACACGGCCCATTCTGTCTTCTCAACGTCTGAACCACCTCACAGTTGGTACAATGTACGATCTCCGTCCAAAGGTTTAGACCTGTTTAGATTTTAACTTTTTTTTTCTTTAAATTTTAAGAGCCCCTTTAAATCATATGAATGAGAAAACATAGGAATAGAAAAAAGATAGGATTTTGATAGGAATGTAAGTGTAAAACAGAGATTGCAAAACACAGGAAAAACATATGAATGGTCGTTTGATTGGATCGCAGGAAAAACACAAAAATTAGAGGAGAGATAAAGACTCAAAGGAAAGTTTTCATGAGGTTGTACCTCATGTTAGAATTCCTCCAAAACTTGCATGGCATTAGGCATTCCATATGAATTTCATAGGATTCCATAAGATCCATTTCTTTGATTCAAAGGACTATATAGGAAAAATTCCTATAGGAATGAAATCCTCTAAAATTCCTATGAATTTCCTTTGAATCAAAGGGGTCTAAATTTTTTCGTTACATTGAACTTTCCTACATATCCCCTCCATCACATAAAAAACCCAATCCTACCGACCAACCTGGACACATTCATAGTCAGGATTGGCTTTTTTATGGGACATAGTAGTACACAAACTTCCAACTTTTCCATCAAATCGTTCCAATTTCTTTAAACTTCCAATTTTAGCGTGGAACTAAACACAGCCTTACTATCTACTAATAGAGGATGTGATATTTTTTACTTGTCCAAAATCTACAGTACTAAAAAAATATTTCAGTATGTATTCTAGCAACATTTTAGATCGAAGTTGATAGTAATGCTAAGTGAAAACGGACGGGTACAATCGGATTATGGCATTTTTATATCCTAACATATATTATTCTTTAAATTTGAAGTTGGATACGGGTAATGTCGGATAATATATCACTCATCATGCATCCTGTCAAATTATTTCCTATGAATCAGATTCAGTAATGGATATCTATTTGCATCTCTAATTCATATATATTAAATATAAGAGGCAATTAAAGTGTTAAAGAGATACATCGAGAAAAAAAATTATACAATATTACATATGAACTTGTAAAATAGTGATTAACTAATCTTTTATCATATTTATAGGTGAATTTTTAATAGATTTTATATATTTTATATTATGGGACATATGGACGGATATAAGTCTTTCTGTATCTTAACCTATATTTTTTTTTACGGATTCGAATTCGAACTAGATAGTATCATGTATCAATATTTTTCTCTTTCATATTCTTCATACGAGCCTCGGGTTGTACGGACAGGGGGCTGGGGATTCGTCCTGCGAAATCATGAAGGAGAGGGGCTGTTAGCAGGAGCAGGGAGTTTATGTTCAGTTCATGATGCTCTTTGCGCTGAAGCGAAAGCTTGCCTGTTCGCTCTGAAAGCAGTAGGTGGAAGTGGAGACTGATTCAAAAATTCTGGTGAGTGCTGTCCAGTCGAACTCTCACGATCAAGCGACGGGAGGTATTTTGTAGGTAGTCCATAGAAATTTTGTTAAAGTTGTTTTCTCTTATGTTCCTCGGAGATGTAATCGTTGTGCCCATGATCTTAGCCCAGTGGGGTGTGAGTAGGGACCCGGGTCAGTCTGATGTTTGGATCGACCCCCTCCCAGTTTTTGTAAACCACCTGGTGGCTCGTGACATTGCTGAGCCAAACGTCTAAATAAAAAGGTGGTGTTTGATGATAAAAAAAAAATGGAAAGAACCCATGAGAAAAAGAAAACCTTTTCCACTTGTTTCAGTCTGTCTATGCCCAAGAAATGTGTGAACTTTCAGAATCCAGGATCGCTAGTTTCAAGCACTGGACGAGTTTGAATTTTGAACAAGCTCCAATCAGTCTCACATTTCAAAAATTAGTTTCAGGTAAACGCAAATTGAAGTAGTAGTAACAGTTTGGGCGCGCATGTCGGCGAGCCCGATCAGATCCGAATTAAAGGCAGGCTTGCAGCTGTGGACTTCCCTCCCCTCCTCTTCTTCCTCACTCATCAATTCATCATCAGTCTAGGGTTCGATCGAGTTCGACTCCGCTCGCCGGCAAACCTGAGATAATCCGAGGTGAGCCCCCGATCTGCAGACGACCTCCTTTCCTTTCCTTTCCTTCATGTCTAATTTGGACAAACGGGGTCAATTTTGCAACTGGTAGTATCACTAACCGAACTTTTTTGTTTGTTTGTTTCGAGTGAAATCGAACATAACTTTACCACAGATTTACATTGCATCGTTTTTACAAGTACACAGCAATACATCATACAGGTAAACATCTCCCCAGAAGAACCTGAAACTAATCTGAATTATTAGGGCTTGACTTGATGGAAGAGATGTTGCAGAACAAGGTCTGACATGGTCGATGATGATGGAAATGCAGAAGGCGTGTGGACTGGACAGAAGAAGCACAAGATGATTAGATGAACAAAGAGGATGGCTCTACCTGCACCTCCTCATCGTTTTCTGACACTGAAGTTGATTTAGATTTATTAGTTTATCTGCTGTTGGAAATAGGGATATTATTCGACATATTTTAATCCAGAAGAATATTATACTAAACATGACATTTGCATAGTTGGAGGATCTAATACTAGTGATAAACATGAACATGCTAATAGCTAGAAAAGCATCATCAAAAACCATGTATAACACAAATATGAAGAACATCACATACCCGGAGAACGCTCTGGTACTGAATGAGGCTTTGTCGGTGTTGTTGCCTCCGTTGGTGTTGTCGTTCTCATCTCCTCTAGTCCATCCTCCGTTGATGCCTCCTCCGGTCGACATGCTGGAAATTGATGTAGAGGAAGAAGATGTCGCAGTGCAGAGCATTGTCGAAGTGGATGCAGTGGCGAGTGGCGTTGCAGAAAGTAGTTGTTGCAGCCAAGAGAAAGCGTGCAAAAGCACTACCTAAAAACTTGATCACCCCCCCTACCCGTGCAGGTACACAAGCGAGTGGAGTTTCAGAGGCTTGCTCATCCTGAGCACCCGTGCACGCAGGTGATCAGAACAGGGGAAGCAGAAGCTAGCGCAGGAACAAAACAAAAAGGGAGGCCTTCTCGCCCTGAGCACCTGTACGCACAGGTGATCAGAACCAGAGAGGCAGAAGCTAGCACAGGAACATAACAGAGAGGAACCAACGAGAGGAGGTACAGAGCAGAGCTTCAGATGTATGTTTCTGCCTTGTCCTGTAGGTGGGATTTTATGGCGCGAGGGAGTAACATTTAGGAGCAATCAAATCGAAATCAATTTTGTAGTTAACGGATACGAGAGGGAGAGGGGCGACAAAAGCGGATGCAGAGGTGAGGAGGGTGAGGGAGGGAGGGAGTCAGGGCAGGTTTAGCAGTCCACTCTGGGATCTTTTCTGGCTGGTCCTCAGGAATAACTAGGGTGGGGTCCGAGTTCTCTATCTGGAGATAGAACCATCTCGTCCGCCACTTGCTGCGAGAAGAGGGGCACTGGAAGAGGATGTAACGCGACTTCAGGCCATCCCGAAGTCGGAACCCGACGTATCCAGATACCCTGTTGGATTCCATCCAACGCAGCTCGTAATAAAAACGGAAGAGGTCAAGGAAGGGCACTACCCCAAATGTAGGCCTTGCAAAGACGAGAGAAGATGCCCAGAAAAGCGATGGAGTTGGGTTTCAAGTGAAGCAAAGAAAGGCCGTAGAAATTCAAGACAAGAAGAAGAAACTCGGAAGGCGGAGGAAGTAAACCGCAAGAAACATAATCTTCGACTACAACCATGCGGCCCAAGATGGGTTCAGGTTTTGTACCTCCAGCCTCCCTCTACATGGTCCCGTGATCGGGGAGGGCACCGTCGTCCTGCAGCTTCTTCATGGACACGGTGTTCGAGGAAGACTTCTCAAGGTCCATCGCCGCCGGAGGATCGCCGGAGAACAGGATGAAGGAAGTGAGCTAGGGTTTTCTTTGCGGGCAGCGGAGAAGACGAAGAGCGCTAGAAGGCAGGAGAGTTTTCTGGCAAACGGACTTCAAATGGATCCCCAAAATCCCTTTAAATAAACGCACTTCCAATGGTGCGTATTCCAAGGAAAGGAGAGAGATTGCCGCCAGAAAATTTTGGGTCCGTTGCATGCGGTAGTTTTTCAGACTTCAATTTAAATTCACTCATGACCGTTGAACTTCACGCGGTGTTGTCGATGGCTCTTTGTCTCTACGGTTTTCACACCGAGATCGACCGGATGAGAGCGATAACAATTCTGACATCAGAAGTCGCGATCGATAGCATGAGCTCATTTAAGCAGAAGTCGGGGGCTACTGTCAGGGTTACGGATAAGGTATACCCTCTATCCTTGGATGTACGTTGTATACTGATACGGTATACCCGCGCGTATATGGATAGTTTCCGTATACATTAAGGAAATCTATCACGTGATAGATATGATATCTACGGATGGAAGGAGTTCTACTCGGACAAGACTGGGTCTTTACCATATCGTGAGGGGTCCGATATCTCCGAGTTCTACTTGGAGATCAGCTGACCCGCGGTATATAAGGGACCCCCTGGGCAAGACCTAAGGCACCAAATATCATCGCCAACACACCCACCATAGCCTATAGAGCCGGAGCATGCAGGAGCCAAGTCGCTGGGAGATCTAGTCAGACCAACTCGACTACGGTCTCGTCGGTATCATCGAGTTCTATTATTCCCTTTGTAATATGTGGTTTCCATCATATAATCCCATACCAACTGGATTAGGGCTATTACCTACCAAGGGGCCTGAACCAGTATAATCCTTGTATTTTGTTTGCTTGATGTCGTACTACGTAGATCCTCATACCAACGGACCCCAATACCCTCTATATCCGGTCTACGGGTATCCCCCGTCGACAGCGACGTGTGTAGGCGGGATCGGCGCGAGGCATGCACAAGCGGGGGAGACAACGGTTGGAGCGCGCACGATGTCGGCGACGACGTTGGCTAGGAACTGGGGTGGGTGGCAGCGGAGAAACCAGCGGCGCGCGGTGACGAAGTGCCGATGCAGTTGTTGGGAGCTTGGGAGAGTCGGGGAGAAGATGCAGTTTGGGGGAGGAGTAGGGCGGAGGGGAGCAAGGCGGGGCATGGGGAGGGCGGCTCAGCGGTGAGGTGAGGCAGGCGGCGCGGCGGCGTGGGGAGGGCTGTGGAGATGGCGGCGCCGGTGAGGTGAGGCGAGCGGCGTGGCTTAGGTCCGTCGGAATATTGACCCTAGCAATTAGAATATTGACCTTAGCAATTAGAATATTGCACACACCACCATAGAACGCCATTGCCTGGAGGCTGGAGCTCCTTTTTCAATTATCCCTATTGAGCCTTCAGACAGAAAAACATATATAATCGGATGAAGCACCAAACCAATAACAGAAAAAGAGATGATATCACCAATAGAAAGAACAAAATATGATGTTCCATTCAATATAACATAATTTAGCCAGGTAAAACAATGATCCAAAGATATGAGCAAGGGGTTCAGGGGAGCCATCAACAATTACCTGTAGCATACGACTAAGAAGGTAGTCCTGCGAGCGTGATGGACAGAGAAGGCTGAATGCCATGGCTAGCAAACGTCCCCAAATCAAGAGCAAACACATAAACAGAATTAACTCCAATTCCATGGAAATGCAACACCATGATTTTATCTTACGCCGACGCTAGGTCGGGTGGTCGTGGCAGCCCTCCTTCCGCGACGAGTGGATCTGGTCCGGGTTCAGCCACGTCCGGTGAGGTGTCGCAACGGTGAAGGGGAGGGTAGAGACCGGTGAGGCGCATAGGCGATGGAAGGAGGCGCGGGAGACGGTCGGCGAGGAGAAGCGATTCCCTCCCTGCTTGCCCGTGGCTGGTTCTTCTACGTGTAGAACAACGCGCTCGCGGCGCCGCCGCAGCCGCCTCCCCCGCCACTCATCTCGCCGCGGCCACTGCCGGTGGCGCTTCCCTCCTACGCGACTCGCCGGGCGGGGCCGAGCGGGAGGCGGCGCTGGCGGTGCCGGTGGGGAGGGGCATCAGGAGGGTGGGGTGCGTTGGGAGGGAGGGGTGCCGTGTGGGGAGGGGCGTCGGGAGGGTGGGGCGCGGGCGGGGAGGGGCGTCAAGAGGGTGGGGCGCTGACGGGGAGGGGCGTTGGGAGGGTGGGTGGCCGCCCGGTGGCGGTTTGGAGCAAGAGGGAAGGGGCAGCGTAGGATTTGACGACGTGGGCGGGGAAGAGACGTGGGAGCGTTAATCTAATGCTAATCCGAGTGCTAATCCCTGTGTTAATCCAACTCGCGATGTGGATCGTTGGATGAGAGGATCTGACGATTAGAAATAGGTGGGTGTACTAAAGAGGAAACTGGTGCTTTTTATATCCCATCTTCTAGAAAGTTAAGACCATTAGTTCTGCTTAGAAGAAGCCACATCATCGATTTCTTTTCTCACCATAGGATTGATTATTGATGGCACAGATTGCCATCTCATCACCTTGCCCCTATCCATTTCCTCTCCTTTCCGTTTCTGCTTGAGAAATTAGAGGGAAAACTAACACAATTAATTAGACCACATGGAGCTTTAACGAGTCTCTTAGCATCCAAACATCCCTTCAGCATTCATAACAGACCACAGATACCTTCCACCATCCTCTAAACTCATAATTACATAGTATCCGTTACCTCTATGGTCTGGAACTATCAGTTCATACTTTTATATATGAAGTCGTCAATGCTCCTTCACTAATCAAGTAATCACTGCAGTTGGTAGCAAGATTATGTTATGTATGGTACTTAAAAAGGAGTTTAGAACAAGCACAACACTTAACCAAGTAAATATGCAACATTTTTTAGGATTAAATAACTAGATGACTATTTCTTTTGGAGAGTAAGGAAGACGCTGCAATTTCAGTTTCTAATGTTGCATTCCCTATTTTATTTTTTTGACTAGAGTAAAATACACGGCCGGTCCTTAAAGTTGGAGCGAGGTGTCACTTAGGTCCATGATCTTGAAAAATCGACATTACAATCCCCGATCTTGTTTAAGTGACTCATTGAGGTCCAAAGGACCTCTGTCCGGATTGACTGGCTTACGTGGCGGTCCAGCGTGGCAATGTATTTGCATTCCCCCCCCCCCCCCCCGTTTTGCTTCCCCGTGTTCGATCCAACCCCTTCATCGCGTGGCGCACGCAGGAATGCGTTGACAGCGGCGTGCACCAGCACGCGCACCTGCGATACCCCGTCGACGGCTACTGTGCTCGCCTGCCCCGGCATCCCAGGTCTGCTGGCGCATCCATAGTCGTGGCGGTGAACGCCAGCGCGTCGCCGTAGTCATGCCACGTCGCCGCCACTACCAACGGCGCCGCGGGCGCCAGTAGCAAGCAGCACATTAGCACGACACACACGCGTGAGTGGCGGTAGCGGTGGCGCACGGGAGACGACGAGGCTGACCAAAACGCAGTGCCGCTAGCCTCTGCGCCTCCTCCCTCTCCGCGCGCGTTCGCCACCGGCCACACTCCTCCTCCTTCTCCGCGCGCGCTCGCCGTCGGCCTCCCTCCCAGTACGCACGTGGCCCTTCCCACCCGCTTGCCCGCTCCTCTGCTCCGCCCGCGTCCGGAGCCGCTACTCGCCCGCCGTCGCCGCTCCGCCGCCGCCCTCGCCCACCGACGTCGCCGCTCCGCTTGCTCCCGCTCCCAGCGGAGGCGTTGCTTGCATGGCTCCAGCAGCGTCTACTTCAACCACAGGCGGCCCTCGGCCAGCCACGCCGCCGCCACGTTCGAGCCGCCGTGCTCCCCCGTCCTCTTCGCTCTCCCCTGTGCTACCGTCATCGCTGCCCTCCCCTTCTCCTGCGTCGTCACCGCCGCCGCGTCGCCGGACCTCCTCTCCCGCCTCGCCCCTCGCCCCTACTTGTCTCCTCTCCACCCGTCTGTAGCCTCCTCGGGCCCATCATTGGCCGCCGCCGTGCTTCCCCACTGCAGCCGTCGACCGCCGTCGCAGCGTCGCCTCCTCCTCTCTCCTGATTCGGCTGCCGGCCTCTGCACCCGCTGCTTTGCCCATTGCCGCTCCGCCCGCAACCCGCTGCCGCGCTTGCCCACCGCCGCTACGCCCGCCGCCCGCCGACGGCAACCGTGCTCCTTGCCGCCGGCCTCCTAGGCCCGCTGGTGCTCCCGTTGGACCGAACACTGGGAAGCAAAAGGGGGGAGGGGGCAAAATATGTTGCCACGCTGGACCGCCACGTAAGCCCGTCAACCCGGTTAGAGGTCATTTGGACCTAAATGAGTCACTTAAACAAGATCAGGGACCCTAATGTTGATTTTTTTTTCAAGATCATGGATCTAAGTAACACCTCGCTCCAACTTTAAGGACCGGCTGTGTATTTTACTCTTTTGACTATATTGGTTCAGTTGAAGTTTTACTTACAAGTGTTTGCTCAATATTTGTAAGTATCAACCATCATATCATTCTCTCTTTTAATATGGTATTTTCATTTCTCCAAAGTATTGATACAAAGTCCCATAGCAACGCGTGGGGTTTCAACTAGTTAGTATGGGCACATTTATAGTAATCTCTAGCACGAATCATAAGACAGATCAAACGGTATGAAGAATTCTTTTTTTGAAAAAAAAATTCTGCCGACACAATATAGCCACTCCAAGATATTTAACTATTTGCCACTTATAAATGGGGGCAAATAACTATTGCTATTGGATCCACATGTCATAGACACATGTGGACCCATATGTCATTGAGATAGGGGTGGCAAATAATTAAATGCCAAATCTAAAAGTGGCAAATAGTCAATTCCAGGGTTTCCTGACCCGGTGACCTAGTCGTGAGTTTGCCCGCCGCCGCCGCCATCCCCCATCCATCCCGCGAGGGGGCATGGGCGCCGTCGTTCGTCCTGCTGCTTCCGCGGCATCCTGGTGAGCACATCCTCTGCCTCCACCGCCGTCTGCGCCGATCCCCATCCATCCCGCGAGCGAGCAAGGGCGCTGTTGTTCGTCCTGCTGCTTCCGCCGCATCCTGGTGAGCACATCCTCTTTCCCATCTCTCTGTACCCGCGCACTTTTTGTCGAATTTGCGTTAACCCTAGCTTCTGCCTTAACCTTAATACTAATAACAGTTTGTTTGTTCCCAAAAAGTTTAGGGGTTCCCATGTTAGATCCGCCCCTGATAGACATAGACATACTTTGGTTTGCAGCGTATCTACAAGTATGCAAATATGTGCCCTGGAGCACAACCCTGAGGAATATAGAACTAATATGAATTATCGCAGATCACCGATTTGAAAATCGCCGCTGATGGAAGGGATGCTGCCATCTGATCCTCCGGGCAGTGATGATGATGGAAATGGAACGAACATGAGGACAGGACAGAAGGACAAGCTGGCCCTAGACCCTTGTGTTTCCGGTGACACCAATGAGAATGCACATGCCTGCACCTCATTGACTGCTGTGCATCAGGTTCTTGAAGAATCTACCAACAATACTGTGCATGCTATGGACATGGGCATAGTTACAAGGCAAGATGATCCGCTGAAAGAAGAAGATATCAATCAACACAAAGATGAACAAGAGCTTTGGGGCCCAAACGTGCAAACTAGCCAGGACGACTACTTTGATTACGTCAAGCAGTTGTCTCCCAACAGTCGTCGCATAGACAAATGGTCCTTGCTGAGTCATGACGAAATGATTGAGGTTAAGGAGCGGCATGCACGCTATCGCATCAGATTTTGCAAGGTTTAATGCTTTTTTGTTAGCTAATTCCATCCTCTGTTTAATTTGTGTTAATATTTTTTTCTACTTTCTATTTCCAGATGCTAAACAAAGAATTTGAGGATACGATGAAGGATCCAGCAGAGTACTCTCGAGGCGAACTGTTGAAGGAGAATTACTTTTTGCGATATGAGCGGGATGAAACTCTTGGTTGGTACTTCCATCCTGTCCACACCTGGCTTGCAGGCTTGAATGACTACCAGAAGCTCGTCCTCGTAAATCATGTAAGTGCTTGCCATGTATGCAAATTTACAAATCTGATTGGATTTAATAAAAATTCTTGTAAGTAACTAGAGTTCATTGTTCATAGCTGTGCGCACCGTAGCACCCACAAACTGGCTGTATGGCTGCTTAAATAGTAAGATAGTTCTTGGGTCTGAATTGTGCACGAAAACATTTAGCTAATCTACATATATTATTTTGGATTGAAGTACTTCAAGTACTCCAAATGTGAACAATTTAATGCCTTCCCCACCGCGTTTTACTTGATCTTTGCACTGAAACAGCAACCCAGTGATGAGTGCTCTTAAAGAAAATGATGGGAAGCGTACAACCATAGTACAATAAATCCTGGACAGATGAGTGACAGAAACATGTATTTCAGTCTGTTAACGTTTTGGATTTGAAGTCTGCTAGTTACCTGAATACCTGGTGCCTAATAAAGATCAGCGGAGTATTCCTTGCTGAAATTAAGCAAGAAGAATTAACAAATCTTCAACTCTCTCCCTCCCTCTCTCTCTCTCGCGCGCGCGTATGCTCGTCCAGATTCTACCCATCATACATCTCCTTTCTCCGCCATGCACCCTATCCTCAAAGCACAGTTTTTCTTTCTAGCTGCCATCTTTAGCCTCTTCTGTGGTGTTTACGATTATGTGCTAAGGGACTTAACTAATGCCTTACTGTTGGAAAGCTGGTCTGGTTCAAATCAACTAAATATGTTTTAGATTAAACATGTTCATTTTTCATTTAGGGCCTGCTTGGGAGTTACATACTTTTTTTTTCTCCCTTGTAAAGAAAGACCCCTGTAACTTTCGGTTACCAAAAATACCGGTGAAAATCAAAACCCTCATGCTGGCTGTTTGGGAGAAAACAATGGCAAAGCCTATGATTTGAATAACAATTTCATATCTGAACATCAATTTGAGAGTCGGGACCAAAAACTGGGGAAACTGACAGGTAAAATCAGATCAAATAATCAAAACAAGTTCCCCATCATCAAAATTGGTCCAACAATTGTGATTCAACAACAGATCTAAAATATAATTTTTTAACAACAACATCAGAATGGCAGTCAACATAAGAACATCAGTATGTCACCTGGACGGATAGATCAGAAGTAGATATTGGAGGGGGACGATTCAGCATCCAAGGGAGATTTGAGGGCATAATGAGAAGAGATCATGTCTAGAACAACAGCAACGACATAGATTTGAAAGCATAGCCACATTGACAGCAAGGGCATGGCTTTGAAACCAATCTTGTGCGTCGTGGATCTGAAACCAATCATGTCCAGGATGGTGCCAACTTCTTGGACTGTGGCCGCAACATGCCAGCTAGAGAGGCCGGTGCCGGAATATTGTTGTGGTTGCTCAAAGGGAGGTCGGAGACCCGAAGAGACGTTGGTGGCTTGGAGGAAGGTCGGGATGTTGTGAGAAGAACGGCGATGGCGCTGTGAAGAAGGAAGAAGTCGACTCAACGTGCTTGGACCTTGTAGACGAACCCGTAAGTGTCGTAAAAAAATTGTGGCCTCTGCAGATGGTTATTTTTTCTTCGGTGGAATGGGCCAAAACCAGTGTAAAGTTATTTGATTTCCAACCCATCCAAGCGCATTTTTTCTGGCCCAGTCCATAAAACTTTTTGGGCTTGTATTTTACACCTGTATTGGGCCAAATACTAGCCTTCCAATCAGGCCCTTAGGGTAAATTGCAATATAGCCCTCCCCCCTCAAAACCTGCAAGGTTGTCTCACCTGGCACCCTCAACTTGCATTTTACTTTGGTGGCCCCTTATATTCTACCCTTGTAGGTGAAAGAAAAGTTACAAGTCACTAAAACACATTGGAATGGATCTAACATGGCTTAGTTCATATACTGATTCCATTTTAAGTGTTGCTGAGTTGTGTAGACCTCTTTGTTTTCACAAGGTTGTGGTTTAAGCTTTGAATCCTCTTGCTGTAAGTTGAACAAAACAGACTCTCTTTTTTCTCTTTCTTTTTGCCCAAATAGTCCTTAAGATAACCAGGCTCTGGTCTCCTATGTCAGACACTGACCTAGTTCAGTTCCAAATGTAGTTTTGTCATATCTTTACTTGCAGAAATATTATAGAAGCAGGACAGCTACTGATGAACTCCATGTCTTTCTCCCCTAACAAAAAATGCTTTTACCATCGGAGTTGGGTGGTCAAACATTTTATCATTTTGGTGCATCTTTCTAGAATCTAGATGTTCGGATTGGTTATATTGCAATCATATGATATGATAAGAGTTGGCACTTGGCACACAGAGCATCATTATGATATTACATTAAACTGTTATGTTTTATGAACATGGCTAGGTCATGTCGCATACCATGAGAAGTTTAGACAGGAGGTTTTTCTTACTGTGGGGTGCAAGCAGAAAGTACCCTTGTGATATTAAACTGTTGTATTTTTTACGAACTCAGCTTAAGTTGCATACCTCAGACCATTTGATAAGATCAAGATCTTTTTGCTAGAAGGTGTGGTCCAACATGTTCTTCAGCACATGCCTTGCTCTTTTGGAGTTTATTAATTAGAAAAATTATTATCAGCTGCGTGGTGATGGACACTGCTCTGTTGAAACTTGTTAGCATTTTCTATTATTATCATCTATGTCTTTTCCCCTTCTGAATGCAGGATGATAGCACTGAATTCCTTGCCAGGGATGACTACCACTCATGTTTTAATACATATGAAGTTGATGAGGATTATGTCAAATATTGTGAAGAACTACCAAAGAAAATCAAGGTATCCACCATGTGATCAAGTTATTAATAGTTGGTAAACTTAGCCAGTAACATGGATTTGTTTTTGTGCTAATAATCTTTTATCCTTGGACAGTGGATTGGAGACTATGTAGATTTGGATCGGTCTTCTCAGGAGGTACTAATATAAAGCTGGCCTATAGAAAATTATGATTTATAGGTGTATTTGTCCATACATAGTGCATATCAGGATGATTAACTTTGCTCTTTAGTGGTCAAAAATGGACAACACTGCGTTTTTCCAAGCGTTAAAGATTGCAACAAACTTTCGCCATATGACTGTTGGTTTAGCCCAATTTGCATACATGGTAAGAATTTTTCTGTTCTATTTAGTTTTGGTTTTCATGGCTGGTTTTAACAATTATATCCTTTCAATTCAGGAGTATGTATGGGACCTGCGTGAAATTAGTCGCCTTAAGGAATGGCCTTATTTCTTACATGAGATTTGGAAGCTAGTTGCTAAGCAAAAGGTTAGCATCCTAGTTTAATCCATTGTTATTTATAAATAAATCACTAATGGGTGTCTATCAGCTGGTTATATATTATTGTTTGTTTCCTTTATATGAACATTTCAGATGAATTTCAATGATGCTTTGAAGGTAGTCTATGAAATGGATATGTTTCACAGTTTCAAATTTGCAGTGGAGGCTGAACTAAATGGGGACAAATTGTTTGGATTGGAATATAGGGTAACTTTTATTTTGGCTATTCTGCAAGCTCATCTTTTAAGATCCGATTAATAATTATTTTGCTCATCTTGCTAATATTTAATTTTTTTTCTCCACGTCTAGTTCTCTATGTGCGCTAAGGATATTTCTGGTGATGTAAGTACAATGTCGTATAGCATATATGTGTAGTCGAAATACGTTTTTTATGACGATAATGTCATATAATATAATATATTGTTATTTTAGGTTGAAGAGGGTAAAGCTCTAGATTTGATTACAAAGGCAGTTTACAGAGAGGTAATCAGTGAAACACTTAAGCTAAAAATGTTTCTTATTCTACACCCTGCACAGTTCTAATTGATTTTGTTTTCAGTTTCATCACACTCAGACCATGTGTGGGTATGCGGCGAAGAAGATGGATATGGCGAAAAAGATTGGTTTGGTCTAGCTGGTATGTTATTCTCAATTTCTTATAAAGTTAATGCTACTAGCGTGGGACGCGCGCTTCGCGCGCTGCACCCGTGGCATTAAAAATGGCAGTCTGTGATTAGTTTTGACTTATATGATTGGGAGAATTTGCTATTGTAATTATTTTTTTTAGTGTAGTGAGGAAAGAAGTGTTCTGTTGTGATGTATATAAGTCAATAGTTCTGCAAGGTATGAGGGCCAATTTACATCATGAAATGAAGTAGTATGAAAAATAAAAAGCGTTATAAGCGGGGATAAAGATTCCAAGTTTCTAGGCCCGACCATCCTATAATACACTAATTTCAGCATGCTATTTTGTTGTACGAAAGACTTATTAGGTTGATGCATTGCAATAATTGTTTCAGATTTGCCAGAGAAGAAAGAAAGAACATTCAACAACAGAACATCAATCCTATTAAAATTTAAAATGCTAACTGAGATGCATTATGAAGTTTTTAACTAAATATTTGTACATTAAATCACTGGCATATATCTTGTTCTATCTATGATGTACATATAAAATGAAAATTGAATTTTTTGCAGAATATCAACAATACATCATATTGATCAACAGAACCTAATTTCAATAGTAAAAGTATGAAATCATGAGCAGTGCAAATTTGGGGGAACATAGCACTAAAACATAAAGATGGAACATTTACTTTCGCTTCCTTATCTTCTTCTGGTATTGAGCATGGATGAACTGTAGATCATGGATTAAAAGTAAACACAGGTGGGCATGAAACAATGAAATTTATGTGTCTAGATAAATGAAGATGCACACCAAATTTTAAGAAGCAAGCATGATGGCAGAAGTGCATGCTAAATTTCATATAGCAGTGGCCTGCAAACCTGATTTCATTGCAATTATGTAGCTGGCAGGATAGAGGGTTGATAGCTAGATATGTGTCATAGTTGCCTAATGTTCCATGTAGGACGCAGTACTTCTATTAGTAAATACATAGCATATGTTCTAGCAAAGGTGATAGCAGCATGACCACTTGTATACATTAATATTAGGATGTAGGTCTTCAGCAAAAGAGTCTTGCTTTTAACTTTGTAGCTTTATTTTGGATGCCTCCTTTCTTCTAGCATTGGACATAGGCTTTGTACAAACACCCAAAATATCTGTTGGATGGCTGGACACAAGCATCTCATTCACTGCATGGAAAAAAAAATTAGAGCCTAAAGCTTGTCTATAGCTATATATTGCTTTTGTATTATGGCTGTCAAAATGCTTAGGTACTGTCAAGAAATAGGAGGATTACCTTTGATCCTTTGTGTGCTGGGAATGTTCTTTGAATAGCTTCTTAGCAGGTGGAGCTGGAACTGAAGCTATAGTGTTGGTTCTGTGTAATATTAGGTTATAACAGTCAGTTAAATTACCAATATTGTAAGCATCTATCACTGATGCACTGTAGGCAAGCAGTCCATAGGTACCTTTTTTTGCTTGCACTTTTGCTAGGCACAGAAGGGCTAATAGGTGGATCATCAGGTGTATTGACAAAAGTTCCTTTGATCTTATAAGATAGATAAATGTGTTAGTATCTAATATGTTATATGGAAGCAAAGAGATGTGACAGTACCTTATGTTCAGATTCAGATTCAGACGGTCCAGCTGCAGGAAGAGATGGATGTTCCAAAGTTTTCTGTCCACTCTTTGGCTCAGTTGTGGCCTTGCAAAATTAAGTAGGAGATTAGATTGCCTGTAAGGTAGTGCTGAAAATAGGCTGAATATTAGTATAACTGGTGGAATACTAACCTTATCATCAATGGAAGGCTGCATTGTTTGAGATTGCATAGGATATGCTAAGACAACATATTTCTTTTTGGTGGATCCTGAGGGGTTGGACTTGCTAGTTGGTGTGTCATCTGCTGCAGCGCTAACAACATATTTTGTTGGTGTTGATAGACTTGGCTGTAGAGATGCACTTTGCTTTCCTCTGGTTGATGACCGTGATTCAATACTGCTTTCGCTTGCTGCGGGTGGTGTTTGGAGTGAAGTGCCAGGGCTCAGTGGTACGATAGTTGAGGTGCCTCCTGAAGTAGACGGTGAGATAGGCAGGAAGTGCTGTTTTGGGGCACCAGATGATACAATGCTATTGACCTGTAAGGATTCTTGATTCCGTTTAACTGTGTGTTCAGTGAAGCTGACATTCCATACAAAGGCTTGATCTACAAGAGCTTGGATCTCAGCTGGGATAAAGTCAGGTGGATTTTCTTCGATTAGAGACTCCACTGGTCTGTGTATTAGGCGATGTGCAATTCGTCCGAAGAGGACAAATGCAGCTTCAGAAGTGTTGTCTGCGGCAGTGAGCACAACTTTGTATCTGTATGTGTACAATATATATGGTCATTACAATTTGTATTGGGAATTCATAAATGTGTAGAATATTGTGTGCGGTGTTTTTCTAACCTTGGCACTGGCATTCCTATATAACAACAGCTAGAGCATCTATAGGTAGAACCATATGGCTTTGAAGTTCTGCAGCATCGGTCACATGAATTGTACCACCAGCAGTTTTCATCATGTATGCTCTTGATAGTAACATTGACAATAAAACGTGCTCGCTGTAGAGAAAGAGAATTGTCGGTTATACAAAACAAAGCAAAAGTATGAAATGCATATAAAAAATCATGGAGTAGAATAGACCTTATATTTGTGCGGATTTAGTTTTAGAATTTCTTTAATGGTTTTTTCCTCTGGAGTGTCTTGGTTGAATGCAGGAGCAGCATTTTCAACCCAGATTGGCTGGAAGTTGACACTGAAGCTGTAAAGAAAAGCAATGGCTAGTTTTTAATCTATGTTTTAGAGCCAGCGAGAATTAAAGCACTGCAAATGAACCTGATATATGAAAAAAATAGGTGATAATAGTACCTTTCTTTCAATTTGAGCACGTCAGGTATGTCCAGATTGATATACCATTTGCATGGTGAGCTACCAGTTATTGTTAAGCCTGTATACAATGAGCTAGAGATTCAGATTGTAGTCATTGCATGCAATATATAGTAATTAGCAATTTAGTATGCATAGGGAAATTTACCTATCCCTGCATAATCTCTGATAAGTGTTCCAACAAACACGACAACCTGGGGTTTAGTTTGGCCATCCTTATATATTTTCTCTGCATCAAAAGCAGTTGATCGATCTCCCCACAGTGTGACAGGCAGTGTTGAGTTGCTGTGTTTTGCATTAACAGTAAAATTAGTGTAGCTATAATTGGAATATAAAATGAAAGATTGACACTTCATCGAACTGCTATTTAAATGAAAATTAGTGTAAATATTAGTTTATAACATAATGCGAAGCTTATTTAAATGAAAATTATTCTGTTTTACATAACTAAGCATCACAGATCTGCAATGTTCCTTTTAAACTATCAGCATCCCTTGACCTTGGACGCACAATAGATGTGGAACTGATCTCAGTAATGACGCCCATAATATCTGTTTGCACATGAAAATAGAATAAATCAGTCTTATAAGGCAATGTACAGATACATAAATGAAAATATTATAGTAATATATCATACCAACATAGAATATGTTTTTATCAACAAGAGAGGGGATTTCTTGGAAAGGTGTCAATGAAAATGTTATGGTAGGGAAATCAGCTGGGATGTCAATGCATTCTTCTAAGGTTGTCCATTTACTGAATAAAATCATGAAGTCATTTGAAACTGGTCTATACGTCCTGTTTGCATCTTTGACAGTGAACGACTCAATGTAGTAGACCTTTCCTTCATGGATGAGAGGTTTCAGAACTTCAATTGCGCCTCGATACATCTGAACATGAATGCTATTGCCCCGTAAATTTTGAATATGATATACTATTTTAGTAATACGTTTGGTATACTAATGTACACAAATAATAAGAGGCATGAGTAGTGATTTGATAAGTACCACTTCATCAAGGCGAAGCGGAAGACAGTGGATGGGACGAGGAGCTCTCCCGTGCTCGGCCGCCGCCACCGCCGTGCCCCCGCGGGTGGCCGACGATGCTAGGAGAGGCACCACCGGCGGGAGAAGGGGAAGAGGCAAAGGAAGCGATTGTTTCTTGGTCGCCGGCCGCCTCCCCCTCCCTCCCAAACTCGCTGGCCGCCGCGCTCGCTCGCCGCCGCTCCGCCGCCGCGCTCGCGCTCCGCTACTCTGTCCACGGCCTGCTCGCGCTCCATTGCTCGACCTGCCGCCGCGCTCGCACCTTCCGCTGCTCCGTTGCCGCGCTTGCCCTCCGCTGCGCCGCCCGCATCCGTGCTCGCCGCTCCGCCCGCTGCCTCCGCTCCGCCGCCTCGCTCCACTGCCTCCGCTCCGCCGCCGGACGGCCGCGCCGCGTAGCCTCGCCCACGGCGACGACGACGGTGGAGAGCCGACGACGACGGCGGCCACGGCGCGCGGCTGCTCCGCCCGCAGCCTGAAGGAGAAGAGAAGAGGAGAGAAGGAGAAGAAAAGACGAGAAAAAAGATGTGAAGCAGACATGTGGGCCTCACGTGTTTTTTTTAATTTTTTTTTGCTGACTAGGATGCCACGTCAGCAAAACCGGGCAAAAATACTGCCGAGGGACCTCCGGTGAACAGTTTGAATGAGTTTAGGGGTACACATTTCTGGTTTTGTGGTTAAGGGACCTCAAAAAATCTCGCTGTTAAGTTGAGGGACCTCCAGTGAACTTATTCCGCCATGTAAACACTAGCTAGCTGGCCTGGCCTGGCCTGCTATTGAGTTCAAGTCACTGTGACAAGGAATAAGTTCATTTGAGGTCCCTTTTTATGCCAATGGTTTGGAACACGGTGTTGGCTAACGTGACGCCTACGTCTTCGTCTCACGTGGCACATATGTGATGCTTACGTAGCAATTCGATATCAAAAAAATAATAAAAAAACATAGGCCCACATCAGCTGCACACACAAAATAATTTTAAAAATGGTGGGGCCATGTGGGCCTCATATGTCAGCCACACCCCTCCCTTGTTCGTAATTTTAAAAATGGTGGGGCCATGTGGGCCTCATATGTCAGCCACACTCCTCCCTTGTTCGCTCTGCCCTCTCTTTCTTCTTTCTCGTCTCACTCCACTCTTCTTTCCTATTCCCTCTAGGGAGGCCAAGGTGCGCGCCGAGCTGACTGGGCCCGGGTGGGCGGCGAGCAACACGGTGACGGCGCCCGGAGCGAGGCCGCCGCCGCCGTCGAGGCGGAGAGGGCGTCAGCGGGAGGAGATCGCGGCGGCGTCGGAGCAGCCGGCGTAGACGTGGTCAAACCCGAGGAGCGCCTGGAGCATGCACCACCTGCCGAGGCAGGAGCGTGAGCACCAGGAGCCACGCGTCATCGCCCGGCACGCAGCCGCACCGCCTCGGCGTCCGACAGCGAGTGGTACAGGTTGGCGGCGCGCGACATGGCATTGGCCACCTCAAACGAGAGGATGTCGACCTTCCGTCATCCACCCCCTCCGCCGCCGCACGCACCGCCCTTGCCGCTGCTCGTCACTGGCTTCACCTTCCTAGACGACGACGTCGCCATGGACAATACCTTGTGCACCAGCGGTTCAGCCACCATGGCGATTTCTTGATTTTCTTCTTGAACCAAACAAAGATTCACCAAAAGGAGGCTAAAACGTAGTAAGAAAAATATCTCCGCTTTTGCACCAAATCCAGCTAAACAAGAAACCAACCACGAGCAGTCAAAAAAGACACACCGATTTGAATTCAAACCCAAATCCTCCGATTTCTTCGTTGTCTCGCTAGTAGCAAGCAGCAGGAGCAATTAATGGCGGGGAGCAGAGCGAGCAGAGATGTCAACACATCGCCGCAACGCCATTAACAAACCCAAGGGAGCAAACAAACAAATTAAACAACCAAGTGACGAGAAATGGAAAAACAAAAACCAAAGGAATTTCCTCGGGCGGTGTTCCAGTGAAAGAAAAAAACAATGGAGAAAGGCGACCACGAAGACAATCATGGCCTCTCCTCCCACTGCCGCCCTTACTGCCATACATACAAAACACATATACTACTACTATATTACCTCCATCTCATGACGTTGGTCGTCAAACAAAAAGAAATGGAGGAGGAGGAGGAGGAGGCTGCCAATAAAATCTTGCAGGTTCAAATCATGCCAGGTGACAGCGAAGACCGATTATACTGGAAGCACAGTAGGACTGGTGACTGCAACACAAAGAGTGCTTACAAGGAATTCATGAAGAGAGATAACCCTATCACCCACCAGGTAAGTAGGCAGGTTATTGCTGTGATTAAACAAATTTGGAAACACAAGATAATCCCTCCAAAAGTAAAAATTTTTGCTTGGAGGCTCATCAGGGAAGCACTTCCCAGAGCTGGCAGACTCCATCACAGGATCAATGACATTTCTGAAAATTGTTGCAGATGTGGACAGGTTGAAACTGGTTTGGATGATATCTGACCTGAATTGCTTTATTGATAGATTTCCTGATAATGCACCGATGGCTCACATCATTTCTTTCATGATAAATAATGGCAATGGCAATATAGGTCTTTGCAGGATTCTAGCCCTTATGTAGCATATCTGGAAAGCCAGGAATGACTTCAAATTTCAAGCAAAATTCAGAGAGCCCTCTCAAGTGTGTTTTTAAGCTGAGGCTATGGCGAATAGCTACCACAAATTTCTATCTAATGATTGTTTACAGGATGAAGAGCCCCCAGGAGAACAGAGCAGGAAAAAAGAGCCAATTCCACAAGGGAATGGATGCTGCATTGATGCTGCTTGGGGAGAGGGTTTGACAGGAGTTGGTGTTTTCTTTCATATGCCAACTAATCATAATGCAATCTTTATTAAGGCCTTCAGCACTTCTGCTAGCTCGCCCTTGCAAGCTGAATTAATAGCTTTACAGTTTACTTTGGAGGTAGCAAAATGTCTTGACTTTGCAGGTACGGTTTTCCTCATGGACAATGCAACGATTGCAGATACCATCAAGAAGAAGGATTTCGAACCAGACTCAGGACATTGGAGCCTACGACCGTTATGGTCCCAAATGATAATTGACTTTCCACAGGATTTTATGAAGGTTTACTGGATTCCAAGAGAGATTAACAAAATGCTTGACAAATTAACAAAAGAAGCTAGACTTTTAGAAAGGGCAAATCCGATCTTTGATTGCCAAAACATTTCTCACCTTGCTTATCCCAATCGAATGTGCTTTGCTTCAGCTCTCAAGAACAATTTTAAGGGAGCAAACTGTGTTATCAAGCATGTACTATGCTTCTAGTTAATATAAAAGCTTGGTTTTCAAAAAAAAAGAAGCGATAAACCTCATAACTACTCATTTCTTCCTTCACTTCACTAGGACACGACGTCCAAAGGAAAAACCTAAAAAGACAGCTAGTATAATATTGTGGACTGGATTTGGAGCATGTGTAACAGTAATACTACTCCGTACACGGCAGTCAAAAAAGGGATAAAACAAAAAAAAGGATATCGTTTCCTTTTTCACAGAAAAGGTGTTCATGCTGGGGAGACCAGAATGGAAGGCATGTACTGATTACATCATCTGATTGTCTTTTCGCGACCACTGCCAACATCTATTTTACTGAACAAAAATACTGGCGTTTCCACTAAACACAGGACTTGTCAACCAACACCAGCTCGAGGTTCCTGAGCGGCACCTGAGTTCCTTCAATCTTCTTACTGTCAATTTTCTCATAGTAATATCAACAAGACCATTAGGAGAGCATCGGCAATAGTTATGTATTCAATACAAGTGATGGTAATTATGTGTTTACTGAAAAATGATGGTACATAACCTAAGTAATACACTAAGGTATACCTGGTCAATGGATATTCCAAAAAAAAAAAGACAGATTTATCATCAGGCAAACAACAAAAAAAAAAAAAAGCGAATCCTAACTTTGATTGGCTAAAGGCCCCTACATGACAATACAACATTCTCATAATTACATATTTCCATCTGACTTCAAATAGTTCTTTACTCAACATCCATATATACCTAATTTATGAGTTCAGTTATTCAATAAGGAGATGTTATTATTACAAAAAAGGAACTTAATAAACACGAGTCTTATAAGGAGATAGGAGGTATAAAGGGATGCATAAGTCCAAATGGTCTGCAACAATTGGTCACAAGGGCAGTATGATCAAAACATAACAGAATAAGTGAATCCAGATTGAAAACCACAATAACATGAGAAAGCTGAGCGCATCCACTAAACTCAAGCTGTTCAAGCAAACAAACAAACGATAATACTTGTCCATGTTGAGAGAAAACTACAAAAATGTCATTTGATGGCAATAAACTTCCTTATTCATCAGTAACTGTCATGTGCCATATGTGTCACTCAATTTATTATATACTACTAGAACTCTTTAACAAACAGAGCATTTGATAAATATTCATATATACATTTTTATGACATAATAAACTAAACCAAAGATAGAAATGGAGTCCACATACCTCGGGTGACAGGCATTTGTATAGGTTGAGGCATAACATTGGTTGCTCAGATTGAACAGCTTCATCAACAGTTGAGGACATCCCATTAAATGTAAGATCATCCTATAATAACAAAATTTTCATAATATACCATAACTTCCTTTTGTGATTGTATCAGACCAATTTATATTCGTGTGAACAAATATATCTGCACCTCCTCTTCATGAGTGTATGCTCCACTCACAAATTTCACATTCTGAATTGGGTCATTTCCATCATAAGCAGGCAAATTCAAATTTGTTTTCCTATACCTGTTCATTGAGCCTAGAAGTCCGTGATGTGGCTTTTTGTCCCATTCCAGAACACATGTTTGTCCTCTGCGGACATTGTTACAGAATGCAGCATCTTTTAAGGCCTTTGGGATATCATAGATGAAGAATCTCTTCCTCCTTTCTTTAAACCAGAAAAAAAAAATGATCTAGAATCACGTCTTTGATTGTTCCTATTTGCTGGCTGAAAAAAAAAATGTGTGTATAAGGCTAACATGCAAAGACTAGGCAGACAATACTGATTCAATGAACGCAACGTACTTATGTGTTTGCAAGAAACTCCAAATTCATTGCCAGGTGATCAACTAACATGTATCGTTCTGCTTGATGGGGTACGCCTATCTTTGCCAGAGCGGAAATAGACTTAAGCATCCTACCAATTGCATTGATATCTTCCAATTGTGCTGCCTCTTTACTCATTGCACCTGGAAATGCAAGTTTTAATATATCTGTATGTCAAACTATCTCGCTAACATACCCTATACTTGTTAATAGGTTCACCTTTGCTTTGGAAGTTTGCAAGTTTGATGGTGATCTTTTCATTATCTTTGCAATAATATACATTTTCCAAGCAGATATTTCCATGATAAAGCCCATTTACTCGAAGCTCCTCCCACCCCTCAATGATTTGCCTGCAATGATTTATATTTGTGTGCATATACACATAAATTACATTACAAACATTGAGAGCATTAGGCACAGTTTTAAAGAAAAGTAAGTAAGTTTTATCTGACTACGTCAGCAAGCTCAACCGAAGGAAGAATGTCAGACATGCCGCCCAGTTTCATTTTTCGAAGCAGTGCTGGCAAACGCCCAGTAAAAGATTCAACAAACATAGCTAGTACTGGTGTTTTTGCCTCTCCAATTACTATCTGTTTCACTGCCTCCATTTGCAAAACGTTCCTGTGCTTAACATTTTGCATAATCATCAGACAGTGTAGGTTATCTGGTTTATTCACATCCAAACCTATCACTGGCAAGTGCAGAGGTAAAGTGGAAGGTGGCATACTAGAAGGCTTCTTGAGCTTTAGTCTAGCCACATAACTAGATTGATCCACCTCCCTCATATCTAATCGGGTGATATGCAATGGAATCACCTGTTGATGTACCTACTATTAGATCCCATATTACAAAACAAAAAAAAAAGGAAAGGGGAGGGGGTGGGCATGCAGTTCATATTAAAAAAAAACTGCAATAGTGCATATACCGTTTCTTTTCCTTTGTTCAGATCTGGGTAATGTTGACCTTGTCCCGACTTTTCTCCATGTGGCTGTCCTGTCAATACGAAGTAATTGCACGCATCAGCTTATGATGTATTTTCACTATCCCGTCATTACATTTATACGATAGTTAACCACCCAGACACCGGGTTATCAGCTCACCTTCAAGAGGTCTGGAACACGTAAATTAAACAAGCCCATCTATACAATTCAGGCAAACTGCCATACAATTCAGGCTGCGAAGCAGAAATCTTGGCAAGAAAAACGTAGAATTACACTCACCCACAGCTCCGCCGCTCAACGCCCGCAACCGTCGAAGAACCCGCAAAACCTCGCCCCCAAATCGCCCCGCCAAGCTCCGCCGCAGAACGCTCCGCAACCGTCGACGAGCCTGCAAAATCTCACCGGAAGCGGCGCGGTTCAGCATCAAGAATTGGAAGTCGCTGCTGTACCACGGCGAGACGAGGAGTCGGACGCTCACCGGCGGCGACCGGCAAGCGGATGAAGAGTACTAGTAAAACCCTAGACTCGGTCTCGGTCTCGGTCTCGGTCTCGGTCGCGTCGCCGCAATGACCCTCCTATCCTTTTGCCAACTGTCAAGCCACGGTGCGCGTGATTAAGGCGTGGGACCCCTGGTCAGCCTCCCTGCTCCTTCTCATTTCTTGTCGGTTTCTCCCGGCGTGGGGCTGGCTCGAGGTCGAGATGGAGGCGGTGGCTGGGCGGGGCGAGAATGATCGATGTCGACGAGACCGGCAGTGTGGTGCGCGCGGAATGGGAAACGCCACCAGAGCCCTCCTGAGGGAGGGTGGGCGTGCGGTATGTATGTGCCAGCTGTGAACACACATGTAATTTATTTTTTTTTAAGATAATGAAATATAATACCCCGCCTTTACTCAAAAATGTTACAGCCAATTATTATATTATAGTTTTCATGATGAACATAGTGTAAATCTAAGAGAAAAACAAAGAAACCAGCCTAACGTACGGAGATTACAATTATTAAAGTCTACTTGTAAATCTCCAACTATAATTGGCAAAAAGTTGCATAACCGTGCTCTCCAACTTTCGGTATGTAACTTTCAGAAACTCTTCATCTTCATCACACCTTTGTAGTTGTGCCCAAAACCGGAGCCAATAAGCTGCTCTGAAAATAACCTGCATATAGGAAAATGATGGTGAACACACATGTACAGGGAAGCTAAGTAGTCAAAGTGTGTCAATCGAAGCGCTAGTATCAGAGAGGATTTTAAACTCTTAAACATAGTTTAAAGCTCCGCAAATATACAAGTTAAAATAAGTCACAACGAAAAAAAACAAATTAAACTACAGCTAGTTAATATATGTTCACAACTAAATTTATTTTTTTTTTGCAATATGTAAAAGTTAAAATTGATATATTGCATGTTCATGGAGCGATCTATCACATACTCCTATCAAACTATCTTGTTGATTTTTATTTTAAAAAAGTTTCATAATCATTTAAGTCACATATAAACAACAAGTAAACATTCTCTCAGTATTCTCTCAGTTTAGAATAGTTTCTGGCTAGTATCGTGTGTATGTCATTGATTGCTTGCTTGCATGCATGCAAGGGAACCGAGGAGCCGTTCTTGTGTGTGCAGAGAGCAACAAAGCCAAGGCACGCTAAGGGTCTGCTTGGTACAGCTCCAACTCCTAAATATAACTTTAGAAGTTAAGTCTGGAATGGAGTTGTGGAGCTGCCTAAACCCAGCTCCACAACTCTAGTATATTTTGTGAGAGAGCTTCACCAAACTTCACTCCTAGTTTTGGTGGAGCTGAAACTGTTTGGCTGAGCTCCAGCTCCAGGAGCTGGAGCTATGCCAAACAGGCCCAAAGCAAGTTTAATATTATAGCCAACTACTAGCTCCAAATCATCTACAGCTAATCTAATAACCTATTCACACAATAGTTAACTATAAAAATATAATACACCATTAATACCCGGTCCCACCTCTCATAGACACATAATGTTTTGGAGTCCGTGTTGCAGTTGGCTACAAATCTGTAGTCCGCTTTCTTCTCTCTCTTCTCTTTTCTTCTCGATACGTGGTTATAGCTGCTTTCTTCTCTCTCTTCTCTTTTCTTCTCAATACGTGGTTATAGCTGGCTTATAGCCTGCTAGAGCAGGTACAATAGCAGACTATTACGTAGCTGCAAACATATTTTCATGAGATAAAAGATGAGAGAAAATAGCAGCGTGCTACAGATCTTAGCCAGCTGCAGCACGGACTTCAAGACGCAATGTGTGTATGACAGGTGGGATCATATATTAATAGTATAGTAAGCAACTATTGTATGAATTGGCTATTAGATTGGCTATAGATAAATTGGAGCCAATAGTGGGCTATACTATTAAACTTGCTCTAAGGGCAAGTGCTATGTTAGATGTAACTACCATCTCCAAATTTATCTATTTTATTTACTCATGAACTAAGAGACAACCCCATAGAATGTATCACCCCTAGTACACAAATACAAATATCTCTAATACTTTCATACATTTCTTGAAATTTGTGTGGAGCTAGGTTGCCTCTTGAATCTTGATTTAGGGGTGGCTCATCATCTCTCTCCTCACTTCTCTCCTCCACCTCATCACTCAATCCAATGTGACACTTTTAGAGGCAACATATGGGACATTATAGTACTGGCTAATTAATTACATGATGCACTAGCTGCAACTAACCTATATATATGGCAGGCTTTGTAAATATGAATGAGAATTTGAGTTGAGCTGAGTTAGCAGAGTTCCTTCTATACAAGTGTGTTTTGTGTTTATGTTTATCTTTACTAGATGTGTTTATGTGTCTGTTAGTCTTGGGCAAAACCATCAAAGTCGCCGCATGTCATCCTTGAGCAGATAACGTCGTGCGCGTGAAGGAGAAAATGCTCCCATAGGTTCTCGACGCGGCCATGCACCAGCAATTGCAGGCTCGGTTTCAAAAATAAGAAATAATAAATAAGTTGACACTTGACAGCAATGTCAACAAGTAGTCGCTGGTGTTCATACCGAGCCTACACCGCTCTATGTCACGATTTCTTCAAAATTAACTATTACGAGCTATTATATTTTCTCAATCATTTGAGTTTTCTTTCTCTTAACGAGGTAAAGAGCTGAGACGAGTGGATCCAGAGTGAAAATAACTTTTTCCCCCAAATAATTCTAATTTTAGTTTAACGTATTTATATGTTTTTCCTGTTACAGTGTATGTGTAATCACTACTAGAGAACTGATCTTTCTTTGTGGTACCAAAAACAAAAATATTTCAGCTAGATTAAGAACCGGTACTTTGCTCCATGTTCCCAACCCATCTCTCTCGTATTTCGCGCGCACGTTTTTCAAACTAATAAACGGTGTGTGTTTTTTTAAAAAAAATTTCTATACGAAAGTTGCTTAAGAAAATCATATTGATCCATTTTTTAAAAAAATTAGCTAATACTTAATAAATCAAGTGCTAATAAACCGCTATGTTTTCCGTGCGAGAGGGATTTGCTCCCATACAGAAGTAACGAACATAGCCTAAAAATGCTTTATTACCGGTTCTAAGAGTACAAGTCCCTATAAACATTTTTAGTCCCGGTTGATGTTACCAACCGGTACTAAACATGTATTTTTAGTACCGGTTGGTAACATTAACCGGGATCAAAGAGTTTAGTCCCGGTTAATGTTGCTAACCGGTACTAAACATGTTTTCAAGGTTAGTTCAAAAAGAAAGCAATCTCTATCCAAGTCATATATGTATAGTAGGTGGGATGATAACATGTGTGAGGACTGAGGTGAGAAATCTTGAGTTTAAATCCCACATCCCACATATATTTTTGATTTAGTATACATCAATCTAGCGGTGGAGCTTGTTATACTACTATGGTTAGGATATTATTATGAATCTAGTTTTTTTAACGAATATAAATCTGTTTTCTATAGTAGATAGGATCAGTTTTTATGTAGGCCACTTTTTCACTATATTTTATCTGTGTACCGGATTCCAGATGCTCATGAGCATAATCAATCCACGCTCTCTCTCTCTCTCTCATTATACGCTTTTACAACTCGATCACAGATTCACAACAGGTGGTGATCGTGACGCCGCGCATGCACTCGATGTAGAGGTTTTTTTTTAAAAAAAAAACTCACGTACGATAGCATTTTATAAAACTCGTACTTATCAATGATATTTATTGAAATTGGATGTTTATCAACGATATTTCTTGAATTTTCTTAATGATGACCATGTGGAAGTATGCTGCGAGGAAGATTGAAATTGCAAAACAGATTGTTTTGATTGATCAACCACTATGTATGCTCGCGCGCGCTCTCTCTCTCTTATCAAAAAAACATATGCTGTTGACTGTTGTTTCTCTGCCCTATAGAAAGAGTATAATTTACACTTGTTAGCGTTTTTCCAAAAGTCTAGTTTTCACTTTTCAACCTGAATTTTGAAACCTCTCAACTTTGTTATGGAAATTTCAGAGATTGAAGTGATGCTTTGGAGGAGGCGCATCAAATGGAGAAGTTTCACGAATACAAACATGCAGTGGAGACTGATACGAAGATTGGTTCAAAAAATTCAGTAGTCCCACATGCTTGATAACGGATTTTGACTGGAATACAATTTCCGTGTACAAGAAAATTTTCCAAGCTGGTTGAATCCCTTATTTATATAACACAAGGTTGCAAAAAGGGTAGGAAGGCTGAAACAAGAAAACTCAAGAAAAAAAACCTCAAAAAAATCTTTGCTCCATCTGTCTCAAAATAAACCAATCTAAAATTGAATGAAACAAACCAATCTAAAATTGAATGAAACACCATCCAATCTTACAAGCTTTAGCACGTGGAAATTCTTCCTTACCATAGTCCACGCCTTATTGCTGATGTTTGACGTGTTTGTCTCCTATGTATACAACACATCTCACCTTCCGGAGAAGTAATCTTTACAATGTTGATGTGTTGATGTATGTGTGGGAATTAATTATAGTTCAGAACGTTTCAAGTAGAAGATTACCCCCATGCTGGCAACCGCAACTGCACCAGCTGCGATGCCTAGCCGGAGAAATGACCGCCCTGTTTTCACCGGTGAAGTATTTACAAGCGATGTGGTGTGCTCCCCATTGCTCCAGGGCTCATCCATATGCAGCCTCAGAACCTGAACAGGAAAAACAACCTCCAAAAATTAGCGGAATGCCGCAGCTAGGAGGCTGCAAGAACAGTAACAAACTAATAAAGGAATGCTCAGTTGTGACCTTCCATCCAGCTGATCTCGCATGCTGAATTGCCGCACTGAGGTCACCGTCGGTGGTCAGAACCACCCTGTCACCTTCATCGTCATCATACTGCTCAATGCGATTCAAGTAAGGGTGTGTTTAATTCCACGTCAAAATTGGAAGTTTGACTAAAATTGAAAGTTTGAAAAAAAAAGTTGAAAGTTTATATATGTAGAAAAGTTTTGATGTGACGAAAAAGTTGAAAGTTTGAAGAAAAAGTTGGGAATTAAACAAGGGCTAAGATTCAGATTCCAAGACGGTAAGATGTAAAAGCTAGAGAGGTCCGATAAACAGATTCCAACCACATGCTTGCTTGGCTTCTTGTTCACTTGGAGGAACATTGCATAAACAAGCTCGGTTTAAAAGCCGTTTTGTAGTAAAAGTTTCCTTTAAAACTACTGAAAAATATATTCTGAATGAACAGGGAAAATGAAGTGCCAATCAACAAAACAGAATGGGCTTGGTTTTAACATGTTCGATTTTGTATATCTTAAGCACTACATATTACTGTACCTAAATCGCGTGTATAAGTACAACGCAGTTCTGCTCTTACCAGAAGATTAATCCTCGCCTTCTCTTTTTCCATTCCCAGTCTGTACGATACGGCAGAAACAAGCTCATCTAAGCTTTCTGAAACTGTATAAAGGAAGGGCGCAATCAAGTAGAAAATCATAATTTTATACTACTGTATCAACAAACTGCAATCAGGAAATAACGATGAGAATAGACCAACCACAACTGAATCTGTGCATACGCCCTTTTCTATCTTGTAGTTTAAAGGAGAATGAATTGCCAACATGAGGGGGTATATGTTTCCCTTCAGCATTATCTGATGTTGCCATTCGAGATTCTTCACTGCGCTATAACAGAAGACTAACCATGAGGCTATTGAAAATGAATCGCAAACTATTCAACTAAGCAAGTAAAAAAAGAAAAGAACAAACCTACGGGCATCCGATTCCTCTGTAGGCTGCAGGGCAAGAGCTGAATCCCAGAACTTCTGCATCATAGTATTTGCCATACTGTTCGCTTCAGAAGCTCCCTCAACCTAACACAAACAAAGTGACCTTTAGTACATCCAAACTCCAAAGTACTAAAAATAAATGCAGCCACAGGGACTAAAGTGTTATTTCTTTTCATTCAGAATGGATCATTTATCTTGCCGGAAAAATACTGTTTTCTTAGCATGATGGAACACCTAAAAACAATGTACACTGACATGATCTGGTAACGAAAACAAAACTGACCCCTACCATTGAAATAGCTGCATGGGTTAATTGTAGAGCATCCAAACATGCGATGATCTGTCCATCTATTCAAAAGTTAAGTTAGATATGCACATTGAAAAAAGATTTCCCTGTTGTTAGAATTCGGTACTTGCTTTTGTCGGCAACAGGAATATGCAGATATTTCCCGTCTTGCATTGAATGCAGGGCCTCAAGGATCGATGTATCCAATGTCGCACAATCAGGGTTTGTAGTCATAACCTTCAGAAATGTACCAGCATATTGAATCAAATTGTGAAAATAATAAAAATAAGACATGAAAGCAACATGATTTAAAATGCACAGGTTTCAACTTTGTAAAGGTACCTTTTCTACAAGAGTCACATCTGGGGATAAACTTTGGGCCACTAATCGCAATACCAAATCCTTGGAACTACAGTATATCCAGCACAGATTCCATTAAATCACTTTAATAGAATTATATCATAGAAAGCAGTCTACACTATCCTAGTGTTACCATTGAGCAGATAACTGTGTTAAGAAAAAGAAGTTTTATGTAAAGAAAAACATACGTAAGAATTCCTAGCAACATGTTCCCTGTCATGACAACCACTGAGTTGACTCGGTATTCTCTCATTTTTTTGGCAGCTGCTATTACAGGATCTGAAGGAGATACTACTGGAACACTAGAAAAAAGAGCGGTGTGAAAATTCAATGAGAAATAGTTCAAAACATAAGTCTTCCTGGGAATATAGAACTAGTACCTGTTATTTTCTGTTATGATGGTTGATAAGGAAGGCTTGAACAGCTGGTCTCGCAGATTTTCGATAAATGAATGTGGACCTGAAGTAGCCCAAAGTGTAACATCGTTTAATCAAAAGAAAATTGAGTGGAATGCACCATGATTGTTATGTAGAAAATAGATAATACCATATTCAAATAAAACTAAAACAAATTAACCTGGAAAGTCATTTCCCCACTGTCGTTCAACTCCTTCCATAGCAGCTGCTATTGCACTGCCTTGTTCTGCAGCCTTTTCCATTCTTGAAATTGCATCATATAGGAACTTGGTAATGTCCAGCATGGCAATTACCTCACCGTGTTCCACTACAGGAAGATGTCTGAACTTTCCTGTTAATGAATGCCATGTTGCCACAAGAGAGCATTCAGACCCAAAAAGAAAAGGAAAATAATGCACTCAGAAGAACATAAGAAAGAATCTATCTAACTTTGCAATTATCAGGAAAAAAAGAATCTTACTTTCTCCCAAAAGAGCCTAACATTTGTAATTTTGCAAGAAACATTTTTATCAGACATATGATCCCTTAGCCTATATAGCTGCTGAGTGCCTGAGTTTCAACATGGTTCATAGGCCGTATTTGATAAGAAAAAAGTAAATTATACTCCATAAACAACAGTAAAGCGAAGAACAAATGATGATGTTGAGAAGCAAAAATGGTATCAATACCTTTGACCATCTTTTGTAATGCTTCAATGGCTGATGAGTTGGACATAACAAAAACTGGGTTACGCGTCATCGCTTTGGCCACATTTGTTTCGTCAGGCCTGAGTCCCTCTGCTATCACCCGTCCTGATATGTCCTACAAAACAAAAATACAAAAAATCCTTCCGTAAACTTGATCGTCATCATTAACAGCATTAAATCGTCATCATTAACAGCATTAAAATGTTAAGCACATCTTGTTCTACAGTAAAACCTTCAAAACTTATCCGTTTTATGTTATCAAGTCTTAAAGCCCAATATCCCTGAAAATAAAATCTAATTTGTCTCATGTGACATGACAATGAGCTACAGTACCCAATCAAGCTCAGGTTGCATAATCGTCACCGCTAAATCTGAATGACTGATGAATTTCTCTGTAACTCAAAACTGATTGAACACAAAATAAATTGCATTTGGCATTGATCAGTTCAAGACGACAAGGCAGGCAAATAAGTGATTCAGACCTCTGCTGTGAGTATGCCGGAGAGCATCCCGTTGGAATCAGTGAGCAACGCGGCATCCACTCGCTTGAGCGCCATCCTCCGGCACGCCTCCGACACCGAGGTGGCCTCCGGAAGCGTCAGCGCCTTGGCCAACCTCAGCTTCTTCACCGTCCTCTCCGGCGACCTGCGCGCCAAACAAGCACAAAACGCAAGGTCCAAATGAATCAGCACGGGGCCGAGCCAGCCAGGAACGCCTTCCTTGCGGCGGAAGCCATCGCGATCGCGAGGGGAGGGGCGGCGGCGCTTACGGTGCCTGGACGGCCGAGGCGGGCTTGGAGTTGGAGGCCTTCCCATTGGACTCTGTCTTGACCCCCGCCGGAGCTGGAGGAGGCGGCGGCTGCGCGCGGCGGAGCGAGGTGGGCTGGTGGCGGCGAGGCTGGGAGGCAGCGGTGGCGGCCATCGCCTCACAGCCTCAGCCGTGTACGGACGCGGCGGCGATCGCCGGAGAAGGTGAGGGGGGAAGCGGAGGCGGAGGAGGCAGGGGGGGATTTGAAATGGTGGAGTCCAAGGCAAGCTGCAGAGGAGGAGGAGGAGGAAAAAGGCTCGTTGCGTGCTGCAGCGGGAGGGGAGGAGGCGACGGTTGGTGGGCCAGGGTAGGTGTGGGGCCGACCTGTCAGTGGCTCCGTGGGACGGTGGGACCCACCTCGACTAGACGGGTAGTGCGCGCCAAGCGGGGTCATAAGAGGAGTAACTGATTGGCACGGACGGTCTACACGTTGTCCTCTTCCGGATAATCTGTGACCATCTTTGGGTTCTCTTTTGATTATTACTAGTACTAGTTGGGTTCCAATAATCTCCTTAATTTCGTTTTTTGTTCTTACGATCAGACTCTGAATACATGATATTAGTGTTGTATACTTGTAATATATTGAGGTCTTCATCGGTAAGCCAAAAGCTTTGGTTGTATACTTGTAGTACATTGAGGTGCTCATCGGTAAGCCAAAAGCTTTGGCTGATTAGTTAAAGTTGGCTTCTTCAATTCAGCTAAAGAAAATCGGTTGATTGGCTTATTTGGTTTAATGGGCTTGATGAGGATTTTTTTTTGCTCCAACTCCCTTGCGGGCCCTACCTATATTCGGCCGAAAGCTCTTAGCCCAAAAAGCGAGACGATGGGTTTTGGCTATAAAACTTCAACCCAAACAGCCATCCGATGAGACCTTGATAAAGCCATCGCCAGTAGCTTCATTCTCAAAAGAGCATGTTGTTTTGATAACTTGATTGCAGATACAATAAAGTTAATAATGAAAGTAGGCTCGGTAACATTCTGCAAAGTAAAACTAGATAGTAGAGAAATCAGTTTGGAAATTATGGTTTGAAAACCTTTTATTATTAAAATATAACTTGTACATATTATTCTATTAATAGACTAGGTTGTAGGAAATGAATATGATTATAACTACTTGCTCATGTGGTTAGAGGAATGTATCATGGAATAATATTTTATTTAGGCAATGTTGATTTACATTATTGAACGTATTATTGTTATGGATTATTTACTTGTATATGGATAAATTAAATAATTCAATAAATAAACTTAATAGATAGTTCAAAATAAGTGGTCTAACTAATTAATGCAATAGAAGAATTTAAGAAAAATATTTTTCAATGTGTGTAGCAAATAATCTATTTCAATAATCCAATGAATAAGCTGAAAATAATATGACAAAAAACTTAGTCTACCAAGAGATCTACTAACAAAATATATCTCTTAATATACATGGCACGTACTATCGCAAAAGAAAATGGTACAACGTACATATATATGTTGTCCCATACTTGTACTACTAAAGTTGGTTAGCAAAACAGTACATAGCATAGTCATATTGCTCATGAGTTAAGTTTCCTCTCTTGATCGAAGACACGTATAGCTAATTGTACAATCGATTGGTAGCTAATCTGATATACACTGGATAGTTAAATGGTAAAGGGTATATGGTTTTAACTCTGAGATCATGTGTTTAATCCTCAACATGCTCACAATTTTTTTAAAAAATTAAAATAAATCTCATTCTTTAGTAACTAACCCCAATGGATATACTCTGTTCTCCAAATCATCCACCAACACAAAAGCACACGCATTACCCACGGTCCACAAAGAATCAAAATGAAGTGGAGAAAGCGGCAACAGAGAGAAGGGAAGTCATGTGTAGAGATGCTGAGGAAGCTATTTTTCTCCACAGAAAACACGCTGACGCTACGCTGGAAAGCAACTTCGACATATGATTCTGAACTTTTGCAATGTAGCACAATGCATTTGCTTCAAGTCATGTAAAGCCCGAAGAATGCATTGGACATTTTTTATTAAAAAAATAAGTTAAGGGCTGGTTAAAAAATATAAATTATTCTAGTTAAGCATATGTTGCTGGATGATCTAGAAGAGGGAAGGAAGATGAAGCCTGATTGACCAGACGTGACAAGAAACTGTCTTCACCTAAGACCCATTCTGTGGTACTTTGCCTTGAGCATGATTCTCCATCAAATTAATTAATTAAGCTGGTAATATATTCGAAACTCAAAAGGCTATCCTTTTCCAGTTCAGAACCACAACAATTCGAGTATATAAAAGGATAATTACAGGCTACAGCACATGGTTTCATGTCGGACAATGCACGACTTAATCTTCGTTGCAGAAAGAAACAGAGAAGAAATGTCCTGATCTCTTTTGAAACGCACACATGCCTATCGCAAAAAAAAAAAAAGAAAAAAGAAAAAAGAAAAAAAAAGAGGCTATATTTTAATTTGTTTGATAATGTCAGCTAATAATATACGAGTGTTGGCGACATAAGTTTTGGTCAGCGTATTAGTTTTTTCAATCGACGACCTAAAATGTTGAAACACATAATTGTTTGCAAACGGAAATCCGGAAATTTGACCTGAGCTACAGGTTTTTGCAAACAGCGGCACGTTTGAGTGTACCAATTCCAAAATGTTGGGCCAGTTCTCTGATTATGGGCTGAAATTTTAACGGGCTACAGTAGCTTTTACTGCACGAAAGCCCATATAGCAATATTTGCCTATTCGGCCCTTCACTCCTTCAGGCCTCTGGATTCATTTCAACGAGATCCTCATGTTCCTTGTCTTTTACCTCCTCTTTAATCTGTTTTTCTTCCGGCATTTCATACTCCTACATACATTCATTAATTGCTTCTCTTTGGCTTTTGCTCAAGTAAAATATGGTTAAAAATGGATTTACAACAGAAGACAGTTTGTACATCCTAAAGCAATGTACATATATAAGGTTTTTATTGCAGGAATTTGAACTTCCAATTAAGTGAAACCGAATATATATCTTCGAATGAAGAAAAGAAATTTTACTTTTAAATGGGAATCGGGATCGAGGTGCTGTTTCTTATCAGTCTGTTAAATTTGATCTCCTAAGTATACTTCATTTGTCTTGTTAATAATGACAACATTTTCCCATGATAATTAACCTAGCGCTAGATTTGCTTTGTACATATACCTACTTCTTAATTAGCCAGCAACATATAGACATGCATGGACATGGAATGGTTTTCTTTGTTTTGCGTGAGGAATTAATAGAGAGGGATTTATTACAACCAAGGAAAAAATATATCGAAGGAGAAATCAATAAAGCAATATTTCCATGGATAGAGAAATTTGAGACCTCATCATATATTCATCAAGACAAACATACGATCGGCTACAATATATATATCGAGGTTCCTTCTCAAGGAAGATCGATCGAGCCACCGGCCACCATGGGTGTGTCCATGTCCACTATACGTGTACACGTACGTACTCTCGGAGCAATAATTAATTCATTTTCTCCCCCTTTTTGCATTTTTTTCGCTGACATGTATAGTTAAGCAATTGTTTTCAGATACTTATTATTAGTGGACACAATTTGCAATTGCGACCTTAATTTTTTAATCATGATTCTGTTCAATATTATTATTAATTATTGTACATATATATATTTGTACGTACCTAACACTCATTACTTAATTAGTCATAATATAGCAGCCATCTCGGCAAGATCAGGATATATATGGAGGATTATATGTAGGGAAGGATGGAATTATATAGCCTCCATTTCATATTATAGGTTGCATTGATTTTTTTAAGCCAATTTTTTAAAACTATAGTTAACCATGTTTATAGAAAAACTTAATTAGCATGGAATTAGTTTCATTAAATGTAATATTGATTTTTTTAAAAAAAATGTTGCTACATTTTTTTATAAACTTTCTTAAAATTTAAAGAAATTTGATTTAAAAAATCAAAACGGCTTACAATAATAAAACGGAGGGAGTAGACGTTAAAACAAATTGGGCCTCAGGACAAAACAGGCCATCACTGTATCATGTCACAATAGTGATTTGCCTAGAATTTAATATATTTCTCTGAAGGAAGATCCTAATTAAATTAATCTCTAAATTCAGAGGATTGATCGATCTTCAATTAGTTTGTTCTCTGAATAGTCCCTTTTTTTGTTAACCCCTGTATTCAGCTTATATCGTTCAGAGACCTTGCCAGTACTGTATTCTGAATCTTTTTGGTAGTTAAGGTTGACGCATACGATTACACACACATAAATTAATCATAGTTTGGAAAACTGTAAAGGGGAACACATAATTAAGAAACTAACAGCTAGCTGGTACGTAGTGAAAAACGTATCTTTTGAATCTCGATGAAATATCATTTGCATATAGAAGGAGAGATCTAAATCAATAGAGCTATCCATGCATGATGCATATGCATGGACGACAAATTAATTTGCATTGGGACCTCCAGACAAACATGCGATCGATCAGCTACAAGATCGTATTCTCAAGGGAAGACCACCATGTGTCCATGTCCACTATACATACTCAGAGCAATAATTCATTTTTCTCCTCTTTTCTGCATATTTTTTTGCTGACATGCATGCATAGTTAATTACGCAATTGTTTTCAGATGCTTTATTATTAGTGGACACAATTTGTGTTGTGACCTTAATTAATTAATTCCTAAATCATGAATCTTGATCTCAATAGCATTAGTATTGCATACGTACGTATGTACCTAACACTCATATACATTAGGACTTAATTAGTCATCATAAGATAGCAATCATTTCGGCTAGACCTGGATATATATGAATTATACGTAGGGAAAGATGGACTACATATAGTATCCCCTTGGTTGAAAATATGTCTATTTTATTTCGTTAAGACAAGGTTTTGACCAACATTATACAAATAATCATGATTAAGTTTGTTTCGATGCAAATCTAATGTATTTCAGTTTTATGTAAGAAAATCATTACCTCCGTCCCGAAATATAGCTAACTAGTAGAGTAGATGATTGGACATCTCGTAGCTAGTATATACTATGAATTTATACTTTCTATATATTTGATACCCACTAACAATTATTAGAAGTTAAAGCTCAACATGCAAGCATGCCACATCATCACCCACTAGCTATTACTATAGCCCATTTAAAATCCCATACAAGCATGCCACATCTTCACTCAATATCAATTATTATTCTAGCCTATTTTAAATCTCATACAAGCATGACACATCATCTACAATATTATATTATAGAGATCAACAAGTATGTGTCAAACCATCTTCCTCACATTATTTTCTCAACATTTCAACTTTCATCATTTCGACAATATTTAACATATATTCATACATGAATCCCGTAGCAAAGTGCGGGGTATCACCTAGTTTGTAGAAGGATCGGTGTCCAATCGTGTATTAGCTAGGACGGAGATAGAATATCCAAATAGAGTATTTATTGGTCAAACTTTAATTATCTTAACGAAACAAAATATGTTTGATACATATATTTTCAAACACGATGAAGTTAAATAAATTGAATCTCAGGATAAAACGGGCCGTACATATATGCTGCCACAATATATAATGATTTGTCTCGTATTTTTAATCCATTTCTCTCAAGGAAGACCCTAATTAATTAATCTCTAAATTCATCAGATGAAATGATCTTTAGTTAATTTGTTCGATCTATGCATAATCGACCCCTTCCTGTTTCTGTTAACCTCTGAATTCGAAGTTCAGAGATCTGCCAAAGTGCCAATATACACTGTATTGTTAACCTTTTTGGTAATTAAGGTTGAATACGATTACATACAGATAAATCAAGATCAGCAAACTGAAATAAAAAAAATCAAATGAACGCACAAGAAAATATTAAGGGGTAGCTAGTAAGAAACATATCTTGAATCTCAATGAAATAATCATTTGTATGTCGCCACGCAATTTTAGTTTCTCAAACAATCAATTGACCATCGTCATGTCCATATACATGCCTCTAATTGTATAAACAGCACTCAACTCAATTTGATTATCAGACAAATTAACGATATGATTATTTAACAAAGGCAAAGCACATGATCGATCTGTATAGCTCACCCTAGCTAGTGCCTGTCAAGCCTGGACATGCCGATCATGGAGGCCGCCACCGGCGAGTAGTAGTACGTCGTCGTCCTTGATGCGGCCGCCGGCGAAGACGGCGTCGTCGTCGGCCGGCGGGAAGCCATGCCGGACAACCGCACCGCCGCGAGGATCGCCGCGCCGAGCTCCACCGCCACGCGGAAGACTTCCTGCAGCCTGCAGATGCTCCTCCTCAGGACCACCTGCATCACGATCTGGACCACCGCGCAGTCCATGGACGCCGCCGCCGCCGCCACGGACGGCCGGCCGGCGAGCGCCGTCGTCTCGAACGCCGGCCGGTAGCTGGCTAGCTAGCACAAGCCTGGATCTGAAGCTAAGGGGAAAAAATATACGCTCTTTGGTTTACTTCAATTCAAGAAGCTCTCTCTTGTTTGGAAGGGTAGCTATAGCTTAGCTTCTTGCCAAGCGATGGCAGAAGGTGAGGTCGGATTTGTCATCTAACCATCCAATAATAATAATGCAATAATAATTCAATAACAATTTGGCTGATAGCAACAGGCACCGGGGTTACAAACAGGAACTGATATAATGTGATTTGGACGTGTCTTATATTATCGATACGATGCAATTTTTTGGATGACCAAGGATACAAATATGAATGATATTTTTCAAGTTGTAGCAATGGGGTAGTTTGAAATAAAAGGATACATATTGAACTAGTTTTTTTTTAGATAATGGATTAAACCATATTGAACTAACTAGTTGGGATTTGAGATGCATGAAATCACGACAAAACCGAAAAAGAAACAGTTGAGCATTATACAGCAGCTGACAAGTAGTAGCTATAGCAGCGCTGTACAAAAATTGCATACACCAAATAAAAAGGACGGCTATGAATACATGCTGCAGGAGGTAGCTTTAATCGACGGTCACCGGTGGCAGTGTGAATTGGACATTTGGGACACATGATGAGCTCATACCCATGTGGTTGTACCCCGGCTGTACTGTATCTTTCTTTTTCTGTAGACTACTGGTATTTCCTCTATCCCAGAATAAGTTTTAAAGATGGACACGGTTATTAAGAAGGTAGGTAGAAGTGGGTGATGGATGATTGTGATTGGATGAGTAGTGGAGGTAGATGGGAAAAGTGAGGGCCTGTTTAGTTCAGGAAATGAAAATTTTTGGGTGTCACTCGGATGTTTGACCGGATGTCGGAAGGGGTTTTCGGACACGAATGAAAAAACTAGTTTCATAACTCGCATGGAAACCGCAAGATGAATCTTTTGAGCCTAATTAATCCATCATTAGCATATGTGGGTTACTGTAGCACTTATGGCTAATCATGGACTAATTAGACTCAAAAGATTCGTCTCGCGATTTCTCCCTTAACTGTGCAATTAGTTTTTCTTTTAATCTATATTTAATGCTCCATGCATACGTTCAAAGATTCGATGTGATGTTTTCG
The DNA here is from genome assembly GCF_000147395.1 of Oryza glaberrima. Classification (NCBI taxonomy): domain Eukaryota; kingdom Viridiplantae; phylum Streptophyta; class Magnoliopsida; order Poales; family Poaceae; genus Oryza; species Oryza glaberrima. Next base: position 38,858,028 of record NC_068326.1, on the reverse strand, counting down.
GGAAAAACTTTTTAGGAACTAAACGGGGCCTGAATGGTGGAGTGTTGTGATTGGTTCGGAAGAGAATGTTGGTGGATAAGTTGTTATATTTTGGGACAAATCCTGAGAGCTAAAAGTTATTATATTTTAGGACAGAGGGAGTAGTAAATTAGTAATTTGTTAAGCAAAGTTGCTGAATTTGTAACGATTTAGGTATGACCTGTACTAAAAGAATTATTTCCCAATCTTTTTTCTCACAAGTACTGATAAGAATATGCTTTTCAGTACTTAAAACCATCATCAGATAATTTGTAGTACTATATTCTTCGCATATACGACCCCTATATAAACATTTTTATAATTCAAATTTTATACACTACACCGGTTTTGATATACGGGAATTCAAACATTTCAGTCAATTAGGTTCTTAATTAGGAGGAAAACCCAAGCAATTTAAAAATTAACAAATAAGATTTTGTTGAAAAAATTCCATGGGAATCCTTCTTTTCCTTCACTTTTTTTGGGTGGATTTTTAGCATGATCTCAAATCTCATGCATGGTTTAAATTCCCTTAAGAAATCGGAGGCACCATCTCTTTATCTATCTACTCAATTAATTAAGAAAATGATTAAAATCGGGCGACCGAGGGAGGTGGGAAAAATCGGTCGCTCCCCCTCCCCCCATGTGTGCGCTCCCCTCTCCCTATCTGAACCCACCCACTTATCCCTCTCCTTGTTTCACAAAAGATGTTTCACCAAGTGTATTTACAATGTTTCATTGTGTATAGTTCTAATGTTACAGTGAACTGAAACATTACATTGCAACAAAAAAACCCACATATTTTGGAAACCCCCTATTAAGGGAATTTGGTTTATTTTTTGTTCCACCAAAAAATGTTTTACCTAGTGTACTCACAATGTTTCACTATGTATAGATCTAATGTTGCAGTGAACGAAACATTCCATTGCAACAAAAAAACCACATATTTTGGAAACCCCTATTAAGGGAATTTGGTTTATTTTTTGTTCCACCAAAAAATGTTTCACCTAGTGTACTCACAATGTTTCACTATGTATAGATCTAATGTTGCAGTTAACTGAAACATTCTTTCGCTATTTGTTGAAACATTGTTTTTATATAAGGTGAAACAACACCCAATTTAAATGAGTGAAACATTTTTGATCTACTTAGTGAAACAATTCCGATATACCTGGTGGAACATCGTGCAACATTTAAAAATAATTCAATAATAAGCTAAATTTTTTTTCGTCGGAATATATCAATGTGTGGTCTTGTTTTGAAGATTTAATTGCAACAAATTTAATGGTGCAGTTGGATCATGATTTGGATAAGTAATTTAGGAGAAAAATCAGTTTAAAATAGTTTTGTACGTAAATCGGGCGCTGACCCGATTTTTCTTGAAATCGTCGGACGCCTGAGCCGTAGGCAGCCCCAATTAATTAGTCTAATGATATTTCTCCTCTAAAATTCCTACGAGTTTCCCGCGGAGTACGTAAACTACCAATTCAATAAATTATGTAAACTACCAATTCAATAAATTATGTTTTAAATATTTATGTAGAATAATTTTATATCTCTTTGTCGCTAAACGGGAACCACGCGTGATGAACTTACTATAGCTTATCATGTGACGATCGATCATTGGGAAAATATATATGGCCGGAAGTTCATCCACAGTGTGTCGGCGAGAATTTAGCAGACAGGCATTGGCTTTAGGCTTTGTTTAGTTGACAAAAAAAATTACAATTGAGATCCCATGCAGTACTGCACATGCAGTACTGCAGACGACTTGTGTCCAAAAAAATATCCCAGCATGCCACATCGGATATGCGAATATAAATTTGAAGTATTAAACGTAGTCTAATAACAAAACAAATAATAGATTCAGCTAAGAAATTGCGAGACGAATTTATTAAGCCTAATTAATCCGTCATTAGCAAATGTTTACTGTAACACCACATTATCAAATCATGGCACAATTAGGCTTTGTCTCGTAATTTCCAAGAGAACTATGTAATTATTTTTTTTATACATTTAATACTACATGCATGTGTCCAAATATTTAACGTGAAAGCGTGAAAAATTTTGTCTTGGAACTAGACATGCCGTTAATTAGCGTATGCATGCACACAGGACCTGGTGGGCCCCAGCAGCAGTGGATGAGGACAGCCATGTGCTCATCCCGCGTTCCTCCCGGTGGCACGCATCTCGAGGCCCCGCTCCGCCCGGACCAACCAACGAACTAACGATCAGCGATCAAGGGGGTGTCGACATACATGGCGCCATCACGATCGATCGATCGACGATTTTTTTCTTTTTTTTTAATAACCATCGACGATCGAATTGATCATCATATATATATATATCGATCGTCGTTTGGCGGAAGTCGTCGTACCGTTATATTCGATCGATATATAGACGACACGACATGCCGGGTCCATCAGTGCACACACATCTGGCTGCATTCTTTAATTTGCTTGCTCAACTTTGTTTATTTCGATTAATTTGTTACTACTAATTACTCCTTCCGTATTTTAATGTATGACACCGTTGACTTTTCGACCAACGTTTGACCATTCGTTTTATTTAAATTTTTTGTGCAAACATGAAAATGTTTATGCCATATTTAAAAAACATTTGATGATGAATCAAATCACAATAAAATAAATGATAATTACATAAATTTTTTAAATAAGATGAATGGTCAAACGTTGGATAAAAAGTCAACGGTGTCATACATTAAAATATGGAGGTAGTAAGTAGCTATAGATCGATTGCATCGATTGGTGACAATAATAGTAATAACACAGAGCAGCTCGATCGAATATAATCGTCGTTAGTTTAATAAATCCTGTGAGACAAAATGGAGGTATATATCCTCTCATCATCTCAGTGATCACCAGCCAGTTAGTGGCAGACCTATGCTTTAGCTCCATGGCTGCAGATAGATACAGTATATGATACTCCAAATCACCGGTAGGCAATGGATGAACAGTAAATATACTGCTGCTGTTTTTATATAGGTAGATCTGTATAGCTTAGGGTCAGCTAGCCGCCATGTGAAATTATTCCCTTCATCATTGTACGTGCACTACCTTCGATCGATCGATAGATATGATCTTCCATTCTTCATGTGTGTGCATGCCTATATATTTCAATATATGCATACGTCCATCTCAGTACCATGACCAAGTAGCTCAATCGGTTAATTAATCTCTGCTACTTATAATTATAATTAACTGATTATTAGTCACAATCCAGTTATATCAAGCTAGCTTAATTACCGGTACCAGGGCAGTATAATATATGGCATCCGACCATGAAAACCACACGAAGAAAGGAGGCTGGATCACTACTATTCCGTTTCTCGCAGGTCTATATACCATCTCCCATGCACTTGCATTAATTTCATTTTGAGTAATTAGCTAGTTATTATAGCTACACATTAGAGTATACACATGCACTACATGGCTTGACACGTTAATTAAGTTTCGTCGTACAAAAATTTGTGCATTTGTAGGTGTTTTAATAAAATGTTACTACGACTTAATGTATGTGTGCAGGAAGCGTGGTAGGGTTGGGGATGGCGATGAGCGCGACGAGCAGCAACCTCATCGTGTACCTGGTGCACAAGTACAACGTGAAGGCCATCCACGCCGCCCAGATCTCCAACGTCGTCCGCGGCTGCATGCAGCTCGCCCCCGTCCTCGCCGCCGCCCTCTCCGACGCCTTCTTCGGCCCCTATCCCATCGCCGTCGCCGGCCTCATCTTCTCCCTCCTTGTAAGCATGCAACCTCATCGTTTTTTTATACTCCTTCCGTTTCGAAATGTTTGACGCCGTTGACTTTTTAAAACATGTTTGACCGTTCGTTTTATTAAAAAATTTAAGTAATTATTAATTTTTTTCCTATCATTTGATTCATTATTAAATATATTTTTATGTAGCATATAATTTTATATATTTCACAAAAGTTTTTGAATAAGACGAACGGTTAAACATGTGCTAAAAAGTCAATGGTGTCAAACGTTTCGAAATGGAGGGAGTATATGTAATCATCGTCGACACCAAATAATTAAGGATTTACTCCCTCCGTCTCATAATATAAGTGATTTTAACTTTTACTTGCACTGTTTGACCACTTGTTTTATTAAAAAATTTGTGCAAATATAAAAAAGAAAAGTTGTGCTTAAAGTACTTTAGATAATAAAGTAAGTCACAAATAAAATAAATAATAATTCTAAAATTTTTTAAATAAGACGAATGGTCAAACAGCGTAAGCAAAAAGTCAAAATCCATTATATTATGAGATGAATGGAGTAAGTAGTTAACCTGCGTGTGGTTCGTGGGTTAATAATAACCAATTATAACATACTAAGTACATATATCAATTTTTTTAGTGCCATCCTTAATTTATTCTTCACGGGCGGTCCAAAATAATATCGTAGTGAGAATGTTTGAGGCTGTCTCAAATCATATACCATTAAACCACTAGTGAAAAACTGAAAACCTACATTTACACGTTCTATTGTGTCTCGTCATCAATAAAACTAATATCGCAACGTAAATGTTTGAGGTTGTCTCAAATCATAAACCATTATATCACTAGCGAAAACCTATCTTCTGTGTTCTATTATGTCTTGTCATCAATAGTACTAAGTAAGGGGCTAGGCGGTTAACCTGCGCGTAAATATCACTGCAAAAATGTTTGAGCTGTCCCAGATCGTAAACCACCTTTGAAAACGAGTAAATCCACCTGAGAAAATATGTCTGTGGAATCAATAATGTCGTGATGCAAAAATGCGCATGCAGTCATTTGTGCTGTTCACGTTGACGGCCGCGCTCCCGTCGCTACTCCCGCCGCCGTGCCAGCGTGGCGCCGGCGGCGGGGGCGCCACCGCGACGTCGTGCGAACCGCCGAACGCCGCGCAATCCGCCGTCCTCTACACGGCGCTGTGCCTCCTGGCCGCGGGCAACGGCGGCACGCGGTACAACATGGCGGCGCTGGGCGCCGACCAGTTCGCCGGCGAGGGGCAGCCGCGGCGGCGGCGGCAGGGCGGCGGGTTCTTCAGCTGCTACTTCGCGTTCCTGTACGCCTCCTACGCGACCGGCGACACGGTCCTCGTCTACGTGCAGGACGGCGTCAGCTGGGCCCTCGGCTTCGGCGTCTGCGTCGCCACCACCGGGCTCGCCCTCGCCGCGCTGCTCCTCGGCTCCCGCCATTACCGCCGGCCCGTCCCCAAGGGCAGCCCGTTCACGGCCATGGCCAGGGTCGCCGTCGCCGCGGCGAGGAAAGCAACGGTGGATTTGGGTTCACGAGTCCAATATTACCATGGATGCAATCGTGACGACGCAGTGCCACGAGCTGACCAAGCTCCAAGTGACAGATTCAGGTATGCAAATAATCAAATACAGATTGTTCAAAAACGTATGTACATGAACGAATTTTGAAGAAATTTGTTAGGTTTTTGAACCGAGCGGCCATGGTGGTGGCGGGGGAGACGAGGGAGGAGGACGGGTCGGTGGCGAAGCCGTGGCGGCTGTGCACAGTGCAGCAGGTGGAGGACGTGAAGTCGGTGGTGCGCGTGCTGCCGCTCTGGTCGTCGGGGATCCTCGTCAGCGTGACGGTGAACGCGCAGGTGAGCCTCACCGTCCTCCAGGCGCTCACCATGGACCGCGCCGTCGGCCCGCGCTTCGCCGTCCCGGCGGCCTCCATCACGGTCACCGTGCTCGCCGCCTTCGTCCTCGCCGCCGCGCTCTTCGACCGCGTCGCCGCGCCGCTCTGCGCCGCCGCCGGCAAGCTCGCGATCACCCCGCTACGCCGCGTCGGGCTCGGCCACGCCCTCAACGTCGCCAGCATGGCGGTCGCGGCCCTCGTCGAGCGGAGGCGGATCGGCGCCGCGCGCGGCCGCGCCGCGGCGGCGGCGGCGGTCGTGCCGATGTCGGTGCTGTGGCTGGTGCCGCAGCTGGCGCTGACCGGCGCGGAGGAGGCGCTGCACCTGCCGGGGAACACGGCGCTGTTCTACGGCGAGCTGCCGGCGTCGCTGCGCGGCACGGCGACGGCGATGCCGCCGCTGTTCATCGCGGCGGGGTCGTACCTGAGCGCGGCGGCGGTGGACGCGGTGAGGAGGGGCACGACGTGGTTGCCCGACGACCTGAACGCGTCGCGGCTGGACTGCGTGTACTGGACGCTCGCCGTGCTCGCCGCCGTCAACTTGGGCTACTTCCTTTTGTGCGCCACCACGTACAAGTACAACAATTACGGTGGTGACGATGGCAATGTGAAGGCCCAAACACAGACTGACGACGTTTCATGACTGACTGTTTGACTTATCTTTAGTCACTCAAGGTGTTTTGCGAGATATATATACCTTAATCTGTACATATATGAATTGTGTGCGATAGCACGGCAATGATGAACTGGATATGAATTGAAGCTCAATTGTTATTTGAATTGAATCTGGTCTGATAGCACAATACAAATAAAGCACTCTTCAAAATCAAAAAAACAAAAAGAAAGAAATACTTACAGTTCATGACATGTAATGGGCCTGAATGTAAGAAATACTTACAGTCCATAGCATGTAATGGGCCTGGATTTAGGCCCAGTAATAGATTGTACCTTTGGGCCGAACCTAGTGCGGGTTCCACTACCCACTCGTCTTTCGTGCTTCCCAAGACGAGTCCGAATCCACAAAGCCAAACCCGAGTGCTCCTCCTCGCAACCCCGATTCACAAAGCCAAGCCCGACACAAACACCAAGCCACCGCCGCCGAGAGAGAGAGAGAGAGAGGACCAGCCAGCGATTCGCCGCCGTCATCTCCAGCTTCTGCGGGAGCAACACCGCCAGCGCGCTCTCCCCGTGCGCCTCCCCGCCCATTGGGAGTCGCTGCTTTGCGCCGCCCCCACCGCGAGCGCCCACTTCCGTCGAGGTCACAACTAGGGTTCCACCGCCGCCGCCGCCAACGCCAGCGAAGGAAGAGGAGGATACAAGCGAGATGGTATGCTGATAATGGATTTTTCTTTTTTCGGATTTGATTTTTTACTAGTGATTTGTTCTTGTCAATCCTTCCCCCATGCTCCTAATTTACCTTTTCTGAAACTCCTAATTTGTCAGGCTGCTAGGCTTCTCGCGAATCTCCTCGTCATCGGCGGCACCGTGCTGGGCAGGGCCGCGGTCCAGGCGTATCGCCAAGCCATCGTCAGTGAGTATCCCATCTCTTCCTCTCATGAGCTGTTCTTACTCAATCTCAATCTTGCTGCTGGTACCCCTTAACATGCCGTTTTACAAATCGTGATTGATAACCACAGTAATAGTTGTTGTTAATTGGATTCGTTGTGACTTACTCATTGTTGTGTAGCCCAAATGGTATTTTGAGTATTCTGAACATATGCAGCATTTTGCCCTGTTCCTTGTGGTTTCTTTGTTAGCACGGTTTGGATGCTAGTATGGTGGTGCTGGGCACTATACACGATTTTTTTGCCAGTCAAATTGAGGATACCAAAAAATAACTTACTGTGAAATTAATGGACAAGAAATAAGCACCTAACTTGATCCTGACCTGTGTTATTTTTCTTGTTGGCATCTGTAACAAGCATGTGCTATTTCCAGTCTGTTAGGGTGTGTTTGGTTGGCTGCATGTGTCTTGGCTCGCACCCGCCTATGCAACTTCGGCCTGTTTGGTTGCCTGTTCCAAGATCTCAGCCAGGCCCCCTAGGTGCAAGATTCCCTCCACAGCCTGGCCCGAGAGGAACGCAAGAAATGAGCTTCGCTCCTCAGCCTGGCTGAGCGGATGCAGGCGCGGGTGCAAGCGTGTGACTGGGTGATGCACACGCCTGCAGTCCACTCACCTCCACAGTCTCATTTGTATCTTCCCTATCCTCCTACCCCTCTCTTCTTGCTGTTCGCCTACGAGTATTCACGGCCAATCGAGGAGCACCGAGGACCGGCGTGGTCTTTCTGCGCTGGGAAGAAGAAGGGGCTTCAGGAGGCCGGCCGGGGAAGAAGGGGCTTGAAGTTGAAGAGGGAGAAGAAGCCCGGCAGAAGATGCCGGATCCGGTGGCCACAAGCTCCTAGGCAGCAGATCCGGTAGCCTGGAGCTTGTCGCTGGCCACGACGGCGGGGCGAGAGCCATCCGGCTAATGGCAGAGTCTGAACAGGCAACAGGATTCGGTGGGGAGGCAGGCGATGGGATCTTGTGGGGAGCTCGGCTGCGGAGTCGAGCGATGAGCATCTAGGAGTTCGGCGGTGGGGAGCGAGCTGCGTGGTCCGGCGGTGAGGATTGAGCGGCGATAAGCAGCGTGGACTCCGGCGGCAATAGGAACGAGAAAGGCAACAGCAGCGATAATTTTTTTTCCTTTTCTTTTCTTTTTTTCTCTAACCGATCGATTACTTTTAAGCCCGATCAAATACTGTAGTTGAGTGTTTTTTTAATGATTATCCAATCCGGGCTACTGTTGATCGGATTAGTATTGAACGATTATTTTTCAGCGAGGATTAGTCAGCGTGTGCTAAATTTTCACAATTTAAATGAGATAATCTAACTATAGTTATTTGTACATTTTTATTTCACCTTCAACAAAAAAAAAAAGTTAACAAACTCGGTTTCATGCAACCAACCAAATAAAATTGATCATGTGCCACACTTTCTCATGCAAGCAACCAAACAACATCTCGTGCTATCCGGGCTAAGCTGATACGACAACCAAACAAGTCAGATTGTACCACTTTATCCAGGCCAGCCTCATCCAGGATGAGTCATACGAGCCTGGCTAGGGACATACAAGCAACCAAACACACCCTTAGTTTCTTTCATATATTTATCACTGACTAACTGCTTGTACTACAAATATGTGTTATGTTGTGTATTGATTATTGAAGTCATCTGATGATTTAAATAACCATTTGATAAAATCAAAATGATGCCTTCAACTTGATTCAGCTTTTGCATCATGGTTCTTTAGTAGTTTAGTTCACATCCTTGTTATGCCTATGTGGATCATACAACAATTTTAGGCTGTGCTTGTAACCTGTAACTTTTGATGATTCTCGATCATGACTGAGTTAATGGGATCTTGCATATTACACTGTTCCAAATAGTTTGCTTGAAGATTAGCAGACTGTTGATTGCATATGATTGTGAACTGTCTGATAATTTTCCAGTACAGATATTGTTGAACACAGCTTTTCCCTGCCATAACCTTCTACCAATATTTATGCTAAAACATCTAATTTTTTTATTATTATCTAAAGCGACATCTGTGAATTTGTGACTGCATTGCTAAATGTTCCATGGCACACATTTTTTTCTGAAAGGCAATCAATGATTTTGCGGTCCATTCTAAATGTTGCTCAACATAGCTTAAGTAGCCTACTTTGTATGCTTCCAATTTATATGGAAGCATTTGCTTCCTTTGCATCTCTTTTGACTATACCATCCATGCCACGCATTCCCTAATGAAATTAATAATAAATTCTACCTTTGTCCTGTAGATGCAAACAAAACTGGAGCTGCCCAGGAAGCTATAAATGGTATTCGAAGGGCCAGCAAGGCCATGACTGAGCAAGAAGCCCGGCAAATACTAGGTATCAGCGAAAAGTCGACTTGGGAAGAGATCGTCCAGGTTTGTGACAATGTGCTTTCATTAACTTGATGCATTCCAGCAAGTGGGTTTTAGTTCTTCTGTGTCAATTTCATGCCAATTAAGACTGTTAAAAGCACATGGCAGTCATTTGCTCTAGCCAGAAACTAGCATTGAATTTCTGTCTTGTTGAAATACTTTTGCAGAAATACGATACTATGTTTGAGAGGAATGCTAAGAATGGGAGCTTCTATCTCCAGTCGAAAGTTCATCGGGCTAAAGAATGCCTAGAAGCTGTATATCAAAAGCCCGACATACCTAGCTGAGGTCGAGTAGCTTGCATTTGAATCTAATTGATCAACCTTCTAGTGTGGCTGAAGATCGCGATTCTTGTTAATTGGTTGTAACGGGATGTCACTTAATTTGGCAATAAGTACTGTTCGACAAAAAAGAACACAAATTCCACCGATTTCCATCCGCTGTACCTTTTTGTGGTTCTCTTAGGTTGGAATATATAATGGATGAATCATGACTGCGTTTCATGATGTAATGGTCTTATGGCCACTTGTAATTGTTTGGTCCAGCAGCTATCTGCGCTTATGTTTGCTTGGTCCATGCCACATACTGCTACTGATTCGCGCAACCACTTCAGCGTGTCATTATTATTATTATTTTCTTTTTGGTATTTTTAAGCAAGGCAAATTGCTGCCATTGTCTGTAGCCTAACAAGCAGACTTGCATTCACGAATATGTGAATACTGAGACTTGAATCTTCCAGATTTCGAGCTCCTGTTTGGGGTTTGAAACTCACTGAAAACAAGTTCCAAACTGTAACATTAGTATATATCTATGGAAAAAAAATTGCAATAACCTTTTTAAAACCACCAAACTAAGTGCCAAAGATTGATTGGGCCAAAAATTAGACAAGCTCCTCGGCCCGGCCCAAGCAGTCCTTCCCCTTCTCCGACTCGCATACACCCGCACATCGCCGCATCCAACTTTTTTAGGTTTTTCTCCTCCCCTAGCGATCCTCTCGGTCCTGACGCAAGCGTCTCCACCAATTCCTCGCCTTTTAGGCCTCGATTCGATTTGCGTCGGGAGCTTGATGACGGACAGCAATCGCAATGGCGGCAGGGAGCAAGAAGAATCCAGAGCCTTCCTCTTCTTCTTCTTCAGGCGATCTCGGCGGCAAGACTGTACAAGAGCTCCTCGACATGGACAAGGATGCCGTCTCTGAGCTAGTGTCCGACCACTTCCATCAGCTGTACTCTCTCCAGAACCATCTTGATGTTGATGATGATGATGATGATGATGACCATTGGTCTGAACACAATGAGCAAGAGGATCGATCTCAGTTGCAGGAGCGGCTAGCCTTCTACCGCATCATAGGTTATCAGGTAGTGTGTGTATCTCACTATCCCTTACTCCTAATCATCATCATTATATGTAGATATGATGAGCCAATCCTGTGTGTGTGTTTTTTGTTCGATGCATCTTCTCTTCTTTGTGTTAAAATTACTCTATGATGATCTGTCTTCTGTTGCAGTTATCAATGGGTGGCAAGATTGACGAACTGGACATTGCAAAACTGAAGGATAAGTACTCTCCTGAAATGCTTTATAACAAGGGGTATTTCCAGTACTATGAGGATAGTCTTGAATGGTACTTCGATCCTGAACGATGCATGTTGACTAGCCTTGATGACTACCAGAGGCTAGTGCTTTGTGATAATGTAGGTATCGTCGTGTCAAAATTTTGATTCCTCCATGACAACTACAGAAATTAATGCTTGCTTATTTCTGTCAGTTCTTGGTACAACCAACTGTGTTGCTATAATGGACGATGCCATAGTAGATGGCCGCTTGTGCAATTAATGGACCATGTGTTATTCTTTGTGTAGGGTTTGTACATGGACTGGGATCAATACCACTCAAATTATAGTACCTACGAGAGTGATCTAGCATATGTCAAATTCTGTGAAGAGCTAGCAAATGAGACTAAGGTATGACTGACTCAAGGTGAAAATACTGGCCATATGCCATCTAATCATCCTTGTCTGATGTCATTTATTCACATGGCAGTGGTTTGAGGATTATTTGGTACTCATTGCTGTTAAGGATAAGGTAACCATTGGTCAGGTAACCATCCCAAAAGCCATTTGTGCCTAATAAACTGTTGTGCAATGTATATTTATGTTATAATGCGTCAATTGATGGCAACTGTTTCCATTGTTTAGTGGGACAAAGTTAAAAATATAGTTTACCTTCAAGCACTGAAGATCGCACTACGCATTCGTGTTGTTTCTCTAATGCAAATTATGGCTGGTTTCCAGGTAATGCCTCCTGTTAATTTTAATTGGCAAGCATAAGTGGTGATGGTATTTAACAATAGTACTATCTTCTAATTTAGGAATATATATGGAGCATGCGGTTTGATTGTTGTAACTACAAGGATTTTGATGGTGTGTATTTTGAGGTTTGGAAGCGGGTTGCTAAGCAAAAGGTTAGATTACTTCAATGTGCACAACCATGCAACTTATGGTGCTTCTTTTTCTGTCCGTCATTTGCTTTATATTCTTACTTAGTGACGTATAATTATGCTATTTCATCTTCTATCAGATGGAATTCACTGATGCTCTGTCGGAACTCTATAGAGAAGATATGTTTCCCTTGCGCAATGTTGATATTAAGGATGAGCTTGACAACATTCGAGTGAGAGCGGGATTCCATTCGATGAAGGAAAATGTAGGTTCCTCTTCTCAGTTTTGTTACATCAGGATGATTTTGAACTCGTCAAATCATTTCGTCAATCCATCCATCCTTATCACAATTTTGTTTCTCTGTTGTCCAGTACGACATCTACGTGGCTTGCATTGACGAAACGGTAAGCCTGCATTTGCATGAGATTCATCCCTCAACTGGAATATGTTCTTCACATAAATCACACTGATGGAACATCTATGTGTAGGTGCCAGAAAATGAAGCTCGTCAATTGATCAAAGAGGCCGTCATAAAAATGGTTAGTGGATTTATTTCCCTATCAAGCAAACCTATCCTGGGTAGTAGTTGATAATTTTCCTAATTGATTATGGTGTTGAGTGCCTTCTCCGAATCGGTCCTATTTTGCTAATTCTGAGGCGAACTTTATCTTCAGAATCGAAAACCAGAGACTTATTTGGATTACGCCAGGAACAAGTTGCAAATCGCACAAGATATCGGTTTGATCACCAAAAGTACGCATACACTTCTCAACAGTGGGGCATGATTTATATACATCTTTATAATGGGGACAAATCTGTGGATTCTAATTTTTCTTGTATTATTTACTTGTAGGTACACAGGACTAGAGCCAAGATCCTAGAGGTCACTGCACAAAACAGGGGAGACAATAGTGAAGCAAAGCTTGCCATGGACAACTAAGCAAAAGGTGGCGGAAAGTGCAATTCTTTTGCTGTGTTCGCGAAAAAAAAGATGGCCGAAAAACCATTTTCTTTAGTACTAAGAAGAAAAAGGATATTGATGCTACGGTTTATTATCTGTAGTTTTATCCATTGTTACACTGTGCAACTATATTACATCCCGATGTAAATTGAAATTTATGCATTGGCCATATGTCACTGGAAATCTGGAATGCTAAGAATGGGACTATGGGAGCTGTATTAGCTGAGGTCTCGGTAGATTAGCTTGCATTTTAAGATCTGGGGTACCAAATTGATCAATCTGCTGGTGTGTTATAAATTAATTGGTTATATGCCGGGACGTGGTTCACTTAGCACTTGACACGATACACATCGTGGTGCTTAATTCCTGCCTTTGACATGAAGAATCAGGTGCAAATGTAGTGTGATCCAATGTATCCACCAATTGAACAGTAATTATAATTTCAGGGCTTCTTCACGATGTAGGATAGGAAAAACGTAAGAACAGAAAAGGCATAAAAATATGATAGGAATATATGTGTAAACCAATATATTCCTCGTGCGCAGGATTCTTACAACGAAAAAACTTTAGAGTGGATTCCTTTTTTCATGTGAAAACATGGGCAAGGAATAGTGTTCCTCTGGAATTGAAGGTAGCCAATTCTTCGAAATGAATGCATCTGCAGTACCTAATTCAAAGAAATCATCAATCCTCTATTTTTCGTACACATTTCCTCCATTCTGAACGAGCCCTGATCACTAGGGGCATGTGTGCTCCTGGCGTGGTGGTTTCCTGCATGAGATGCAATCATTTAACTACACATCACGATCCAGCAGTTATGGTCACCAAGCGAAACGACATATCTACGAGCTAAAAATAAATTATGAATAAAACTTTTATATATATATATATGTTTTAATAATTTAAAAGTAAAGGCTGAAAAATAAATTTGGACGAAAGAACAATATAATCAACTCAAATTTAAGGGGGAGGAAAGATGAGGCCGCAAAAGTTAGTTGTACATGATTTTTGTTCGCCTTCAGTCGTATAAGCGCCCGTGGCCTAATGGATAAGGCGTCTGACTTCTAATCAGGCGATTGTGGGTTCGAGTCCCACCGGGCGTGTTTTTATTTCTTTTTTTTTGAAATCGAGGGCGTGTATTTTTTGTGGGTTTGAATGTTTTTTATTTCTTTTTTTTAAAAATCGAGGTGTTTTTTGTTTCTTTTTTTTTTGAAATCGAGGGCGTGTATTTTTTGTGGGTTTGAATGTTTTTTATTTCTTTTTTTTTAAATCGAGGTGTTTTTTGTTTCTTTTTTTTTTTTGAAATCGAGGGCGTGTATTTTTTGTGGGTTTGATACTAATATTCTCTATTTTTTTTGTGCTCCCGAAACATCATCATTACTTAGTACTAAGTACCATTTAGCAAAAAATGAGAATGTAATTAAAGATGACGGTAGGGGCGGGTTGAGTGTACCACAAAAAAAGCGAATTTCTTGAACTACTTTTTTCGGGTAAGAAGATTAATACGATGACACGACGAGTGTGTCGTCTTTGCCATCATCGTGCGACGTGCGGCGTCGTCTAATATGTCATCATCGCTCTCGTGATGGTTGCTTTCACGCAATGTTCACCTAGGAGTATCTCAATCAAACTAATTTAGCAACATCTAAAATATCAAATTAATTTTATTAATCTGAAATTGGAAATATTTGTTTTGTATTAAATTACAATTACATTTTTACATGAATTTAATTAAAATTAAAGATTTTTAACTAACAAAAATATAGATTTATAAACAAGGGAGTACTCCCTCCATAAAGAAAAAAAACCTAGGTTTTCGTGTCCAATGTTTGACTGTCCATCTTATATGAAATTTTTTTATAATTAGTATTTTTATTGTTGTTAGATGGTAAAATATGATTACTACTTTATACGTGACTTATCTTTTTAATTTTTTTTAAATATAACGGATGGTTGGAAACCTAGGGTTTATGGGACGGAGGGAGGAGTACCACATAAGCAGCCTTGTTCGTTGACCATTCGCTAATCCAGCTCCTCTCTCTCTCTCTCTCCAGTTCAGACTCCAGCCCTCGTGGGTTCCTTCCACCACTTCCACTGCCACCGCACAAGCAAGGGCAAAGCTTAGCTTAGCTTCGCTGGTAGTGGTGGTGGCTGTGCCGTCCAGCCGCTGCCATCTTCCTCACCAGCAGCAGCTAGCAGCGGCGCCCTTCTCCGGCCTCTCCGTGCTTTGCTGTTCTTTGCTTTGGTTCGGGGATCCGATTTCCATTCCATCCATCTCTTGCTCCCGCGGGTCTCGTCTCTGTCTGTGTTTCCCTGGTAAGTGCTAACATATGCGTCTTTCCCTTTCTTCGGGATTCCTTGTTTCTGTTCCTTAATTATTTAGGAATTATTTTCTGCTCTGCTCTGCGCCAATTCAATTTGGGCCTATGTAAATCATGCTTTTAGAGCTCGTAACTGGACGAGTAATACTACTAGCTGAATGATTTCAACATGAATTTTATATATAGTTTCATTCCATCTGTGTTCCAACATGTCTCGCCGCGCCTTATCGATTTCTACCCATCATAATTGTTGTTAAATTAGGGTTAAGCAGCTTATAAATTTATTACAACGTTTGCTTATGTACAAGTGCCTCTCCTGTCCCCCTTTTGATTTGGCCTTTAATTTGTAGCGCACCATATTTCAAGTGGTCAATCCAGAACGGTTCTCTCTCTCGAATCGATTTTTCTCTCTGTTTCCATCCAAATTACTACTAAATGTCTGCAAATTTAGCTGAAAAATGTACTCCTAGTTTCTTCTGACATCGATAATTACTTGTGGATATGCTTGCAGATCATTCATTACTGGTCATGTGGGGCGATCGGACTCATCACAAGCACTGGAATCAAGCTCATGTTCCCTCTGGAACTTCTAAGGACAAATTCCAGGCCAAAGGGCAACCGAAGTTTATTCCTGACAATTACAGCTCAGTGGATGAGGTGACCAACTTACCAGCAAATCTTTTAATTAGTATTCTTGTGTTCATGTCTCAAGTCTAAACAAATTAATCTGCTACCTTTGATCTCTCCTTTAGATATAAGTTTATTCTCCAAAATTTCTTACCAATATTTTTCAAGCTTGAATATTCTTCACTACAGGAAAATGATGCCTGCAGCATCTGCTTGTACGTAACCTGTTACCTGTTTTGATTTTGAAGGTTACTGCTGCGTTGAGAGACGCTGGTCTTGAGTCATCAAATCTGATTCTTGGTATTGACTTCACCAAAAGCAATGAATGGTCAGGTGATGCTACTTCTGTATTGATGTTACATACATTGGCTGTTTCCTTTAAGCCTTGCTATCAATTTTACTCGAGGATCCGTTTTGGTTTAAACAAACATTTTTTTCCCTGCTGAATTTCTGTAGGCAGATATTCCTTTGGAAGAAAATCTCTGCATGCCATTAGTGCCACCCCTAATCCATATGAGCAAGCAATTTCTATAATTGGGCGAACACTGTCTCCTTTTGATGATGACAACTTGATACCATGTTTTGGATTTGGTGATGGTAAGTTATATCTGGATTTCCTCTTTTCCCCTTACAAATTTGTTTTCACTAGTATACTTCCTGTATGAACTGCTACTATCTAATTCATTATGTAGCTTCTACGCATGATCAGTCCGTCTTCAGCTTCTACCAAGACAGTCGTTCTTGCTGTGGTTTTGAAGAGGTTCTTGAAAGATATAGGCAAATTGTCCCACATTTGAACCTTTCAGGTAAGAAGGGCATCATCCCCCTTTATTCAGTTCAGATTGTAGAATGATAACAGGTTATGATTTTCACTTACTATTTTATTTCAGTAACCACCAAAGAACAGTTCAGTCAATATTTAGCTGTTCTATTTTTTTTTGCGGGGAATATTTAGCTGTTCTTTCTTCTAGCATGGATTATGATTTAGAGTAACCAACGTTTTGGTGTGCCATTTTATTTGTACAAGTTGTTTTTAAAAATATTCAATATTTCTTCTATCAAATTGTTATAGCATAGTACACACAGAGTTGTCCTTGAGAATGCTCAGCAATTTGGAAACTAGTTTTCAGTCATCGCTTTTGCAGCTTTATTTGCTCATTATTCACGGCATCATGATTATATACTTCGTTGTTCTATTATTTGGTCTTGATTTCATTGAATTTTGAATAACTCCTGTAAATGAAAGGTATTGTCTAATGTAGCTCATTTGCTGTGTTTCACCGAATAATAATAACTCAATAAGCTGTTTGTAAGTAGTAGGTAACTCCACTAGCACTGCTGTTTTGTGCTTTTTGCCTGGTTCATTATTTTGTTCGACTGGTGTGTGCAGGACCGACTTCTTTTGCTCCTCTTATCTACGCAGCAATTTCTGTTGTCGAAAATAGTAACTTGCAATACCATGTCCTCGTCATCATAGCTGATGGACAGGTAATTGTTTACAGCCACTGAAAATTACTTATATAGCATTGCCAGCATGTGACTTACCTAAGCAAAAACTGTAGGTGACCACCTCAAATACAAAGGATGGAAAATTAAGTCCGCAAGAGCAAGCAACTATACAAGCAATTGTTGATGCAAGGTAAATTAAATTCGTCCTTGGTTAGAACTTGGTGTTAAAGTTTTACTGAAACCCATTTGGTTGCTCAGCTACTATCCTCTTTCAATTGTGATGGTTGGGGTGGGAGATGGGCCATGGGATGCGATGCAACACTTCGATGACTGTATTCCTGACAGAGCTTTTGACAATTTTCAGGTGATTATAATACTACTATTTTGTCATTTCAATTCCGAAATTTCAACATTGCTCCACTTATGCATGAGCAAACTGATGATTCCAGTGAGAAATCATACTACGTTGAATGTAAATAATCTACTTTCTGACTAGAAGAGACTTGTATAGTGATTTCATATCTATTTATTTAGCTAGAAGTTAGAACCTTACTAATAAACTACTGCAGTTTGTGAACTTCACAGAGATTATGTCAACAAGTAAGGATATGCCAAAGAAAGAGGCTGCATTTGCCCTTGCAGACCTTATGGAAATACCTTCTCAATATAAAGCAACTCAAGGCCTCCGACCACTGGAGTACTTGCTCTTCTCAGTTCATTGCAGCCCTGCATTAGTTTCATAGCATCCTTATCACACACTTTGTTTCTTCATTTTTATTAACAGGAAGCATGCGGGTCATGTGGCCAGTCATCTGAGGATTCTTCCTCCTCCAAACAAAGTTCTTGAGAACGACAACGCTGCAGCCTCACGTCCTCCAACTGCAAGCTCCCAGTCAACTGGCTTCGGAAAGAATACCACTGATGAGCAGGTAGGCACAATTTGGGCAAGTAGCTCTTGATGAGTTTAAACTTTTTTTTTTCTCCAGAACTGTGGCATAACTCTTATTATTTTCTTTTATGGCATCATCAAGGTTTGCCCAATCTGCTTAACCAATCCAAAGGACATGGCTTTTCAATGCGGTCACCTGGTAAGGTTTTCTATGCTGTGGCATGAGTTCTGTTGGTGAAATCAAATTATGAAATCTATGCTGGCATATGTATAACTATATTTCTAGTGAAACTGTAGGTGAACATAGTGGAATCATATTTTTTTTCCAAAATTTGAAATGATTAAATCAGTAGTAGTTTGAGGGATTAACAGATCTTCTTTACTTCTGTTTGTTCAAGACATGCAAGGAATGTGGCCCAACTCTATCAACATGCCCCTTATGCCGCGTGCCAATTACGATGCGTGTAAGGCTCTACTCGTGAGGTCATCTGACCTTCTAGAATGCAGGAACAAAGGACTCAATTCAATCAGTATAGTGTATATGGTGTCGAACAGTAAGGAGATGAAGAACTCGGAAGCACAAGGACTCTCAATTCATGCCAAGATGCGGATGGCATGAAAACTATGTGAAAAAAAAGGCTAAATTAAACTATGCTGGATTAGTTTCAGTTTCAAAGGACAGGTATATCCTTTGGGATATTGTATTTGTTTCTTTTTCTTGTATGTAGTAGGAATAAGCTGACCTGTGATGCTTGGCCCAAAGAACTTACCGAAGGCAGTTGCGGAGATGGCTTTGCTGCTGCATTGTTGATCTTCAGAGACAATCCTAATTGGGACGATTTCAAGTAGTGAAGTACCAATACATCCTTTCCTTTTGTCTTGCAGATCAAATTCCCTGTGACTGCAATCGACCTGTTCTGATTGCAGGGATATAAAAGTGTGAAACAATGGGAGAAACACACGGTACCAGTCATCTTATTCTGAAACTCGTAATGGAGGTCGATCTGAATGGATCAGCTACGTTACGTGCTCAGCTCGTTGTAATCTATTTTAGCAGCTGATTGTGTTATTTACTTCATCTTTTCAATTTCTACTCCCTAGTTTTTGGTCCTTAATTTTTAGGGCCTCTAATTTTTACTCATGGTGACGTGAACGAATCTCAGACGTCTATTTTCCAATCGAACGGTACATATATGGTACGCAACATATTTTTCCCGGTAACGGGACGTTTGACCAATTGGACAAAGCAAAATAGCCGAAAACACACACACATGAGAAGACAATCTTTCTTTATCATAGGTTGGAAATGATTACATTCTCATCTAAAATTTACCATATTACATTAGCAACATTTTTATTTGTTGTAAAATTCTCCGGCAAAAAACACAAGTGAGTACCCACATGTTTGCTTCATCTCCAGGGATGGCGCTACCTCCAGACTCTCTCTACTTTGTTTCACTTTCAGAGACCCACCTTTTCGCTTATTCGTGGAATAAGCGATACGTCATATTTACAAACGAACAAATAGTATTTTGTGAATAAAACTTTTATATAGGTGTTCTTAATGATCTAAATGCAAAAGCTGAAAAATAAATTTCGATGAAAAAACCCTCAAAATGAGCTTCAAATTCAAAGTTGAAAATTCAAAATTTGATTGATAAGCATAAGTATAAGCGAAAAGATGAGGCCCTTAGTTCCATGACAATGCACCGGCAAACCTATATACCAAAAGTAAAAAAGTACCGGCACCCCTCCTCACCAACGTCTTTGTAGGTCTTCTCGTACTTGGCTTTCCACTCCACGACATCCGCCGGGTCTCTGACTCCTCGTACGGTATTGTCCATGCCGCCGCCACCACCGCCGCACTCATGAGAGTAGCCGTGGAGGAGACCCTCATCGATCGCCGGCGCCACAACCACAAGGCCAACGACATCATAGGTGGACCGCTTTATACATCGTAGACAGTAGTCTCATGGGGTCATAGACAGTGTATGAATATAGACTATATAGTTTAAACAATTATATAAACAATTTATAAAATTTGATAAGATAGGTTATGATGATGTAAGACACTGTACAAATATGCAAGTCTAAATTTGATCCACACATAATGAAACAAGAATAACATTTTGTTCTGCGTTGTACAGTTACTATTCACCGCCTAATTTCATTTTTTTTTCTCTAGTTATAGATCAAATATAATCTTGCATGTTTGTTTATAAACTTATATCATCTCAATTGATGTTACTATTTTATAAATTTTTCTATAACTATTTAAGTTGCATGCAAATAACAGACAACATGGTATCTGTGTAGAAAATTCATGTCCGTGGGCTCATCCCAAGATCCGTGGGCCGTGTGGCTTCCTCACCGTGGGCCGACATGCCGCGGCAGCCGACTTGGAGCAGGCCCGACCCTAGCCGGTTTGGGTGGATGGGATTGCTTTCCTCGGCCCGAGGACAGTATGGGCCTAGCCCATCCGCACTGAAACGCCCGCTCTACTGTCGAAGTATATAAAGTCCATTCTCCCCCCACCTATATAAGCCAAACAAAATTCCGTTAAAATCAGTTTTAAATCGAAACCATCAACATTAACGGCAAATCACTGTAGCACATTCATTCAATGCAGAAAATATAAACACGCGGTTTTGTGTTGAGCGGAGAGAAGAAAATAATTGGGGGATCGGAAGCGTCGCGGCGACGCTACAGCGCGGGGAGAAATCTGATATGGTTGCGGCAGCTTGCGAAGCATGGCGATGGCGGCTGGTGGCTACAGGAAGAGGATGGCCTCCTTGGCTACAGAAAGGCTTGACCCTTTCTTCTTCTTCCTCCTCCGTCTGCCTCAATTCTTGCTGTTGTTTTACTTGGTCCAAGAATCCAATCTGGAAGTCTTCTGCCTTTAATATTGTTGATATAGATCGATAGATATTTCCGTATAGATAGGTGGGGTGGCGAAGTCGAATTCAATGAATTTGCGTGCGCTGCTGAGGTCAGAGGGAGACAGATTGGTTGATGGATGGATGGATGGAGAGGGGCGTTGCCAAGTCCACCATCACCAAACCCCGAATTTACTACGACATTTTCCATCACCTTTTCAATGTTCTTGTCATCACTGCCCGTGTCACCCGTGGCGAAAAGCAGAAATTATTCAGGATTTGGGATTTGAGATTTAAGAGTTTGCGTTGTGGCAGCAGGTAGGAAACTGGAATTGGTCAATCGATTCAGTTCGATGTAGTGTACTACTTCCCCCTATCCCTTTCCTACCCCTCCATGGCTTTATTTATAATATTATACTGTACTTTGCTCGCTCATTTTCACACCCAAGCGGCCAAGCCCACCTTAATCCCCATTATATAGTTAATATTCGGTTGATTATTATCTCTGCTTGACTAATACTACTCAGGTTTGTCCTTTTCTACTACAATCCTCCATCGGTGTGGCGGATCGATTGATTCTTTCTTTCTGCTGCCTCCTACTAGCTGGTGAGTTCATCCTTCTTTCTCTCTTTAATTTTCTGCTCAGTGGTATGCTTGTTGTATCTATCGATTCCTTCCCTGCATCGGTGTTTTAATCGACGTTATGCACACATGTTCTTTTCCATATAATAAACAAGATTGTGCACCAGGCTTTCTTCACTTCTTCCCTTCATTCATGGTATGATATGTTATCGCAGCATGATTGCAAGGGATTCATCAGCAAACACTCACTTCGTTGAGATTTTAGCTCCCATCTCATAACATCTCTTCTTTATTGATCTCTAATTGAAAAGGTTGAAATTTATGTTTTATTGGTGTTGGTGGTCGGCAGTCGCTTCTCAGCTGCTGTTTAAAAATAATAAGAAAAAAGATGCTCCTCTGAGTTTTCGAAAACTCCTAGCTACGCTGGTGAAAATTTATGCTTAACTTTTTTTACAACTTTGCTCAAAATTTAAGCAGTAATCTGGTGCATCCCTGACTTTATATGGTCTTCTGTGCACTTGTCGGTCTGGACAAGTAACCGTTGCTCCTCTGTTCCATTTCAGGGACTGGATTATTATGCTATCAGAGGGAAACTACATTGGTGAATTCTCAATATCCTGCCAAACTGAGCAAATTTTCTGTGTAATAGCATCATGTGGCAGTCTCGACTCTTCTATCTTTGCTCCATTATCTTCATGTTCTACTTGGTGCAAAGAACAGAAGCACAGATCACTGCACCTTGGGAAGGTAATATCCATCATTCTAGCCATACTTTACCTCCACACCTCTTATTGAGACTGATCTCTACATGCACATATCTCTTTCAATCTTTGTGTCATAAGCATGGCCTGCTCACTTGAGACGCATGGGAGAGCACAAGCCATGGTTCTAAATATATTAGTTGTTATGGTTACGTTATTGAGTGTTATTGATTTTTACCTTGCATTATGAAGCTTTAGTTGTTATGGTTGCGTTATTGAGTGTTATTGATTTTTACCTTGCATTATGAAGCTTTCGTTGTTATGGTTACGTTATTGAGTGTTATTGATTTTTACCTTGCATTATGAAGCAAACTAGGTGTAACATTGGTACATTTGGTCTGCAGTTGATGCTCTGAAAGCTATCAAAGGCAAGCTGATAGATCCGCAAGGACGTCTAAACAGCTGGAACCGTGGAGATCCGTGCATGGGAAATTGGTCTTATGTTCACTGTTACAATGAAACAGCAAGTGATGGATATCTCCATGTATTAGAATTGTATGAGCATAAGTGATCTCCTTGTTAACTGTGTCCTTATTATACCACATTTTTCCGTTGCTTATCTTATGGCTTGCTTTTGGTGTTTAGCTTATGTTAAGCGTGCTTTTGGTGATGAATTTGTTGAATGTCATAACATAATAGACCACGTTTCGCCTTCATATATTCAGCATTTTTTCGAGATGTGACCAGATACTTTCCACTGCTGCTGATAGCTTCTCCTTTTTAGAAGTAGAATAATGTTACTGTGTTCTTTACGTTCTTATTTTTTTGCCTTGTGAAAAAAAAATACCGTGCTATTTGAATATTGATTGCCTTGATGGGGCAATTAGTTCAGTACAAAAAGATAAACTTTGCTCGAATTTTCTCTCTAAAGATCCCATATCTTTTTTTCCCAAGTGGATCTAATTGCCGTGATGCATTTATGTGATTATAGGCAACTTCTAAAATTGAATTTATCTGGATCTTTATCTGCTGAGCTTGGCCGGCTATCTCACATGCAAATAATGTAAGTTGGACAAGTAACAGGATCATTGATTAGTTAATGGGTTAGCTTTTAGGTGGTTGGATGCCCACTCACAAGGGCGCTAACTTCTAATTTTTTTGTTCTTTCCACTGAAGGGATTTTATGTGGAATAACATCAGTGGCAGCATACCTAAGGAGGTTGGCAACATCACTTCTCTGAAATTACTGTAAGTTGAAACCTGCATTACTTCAATTTCACCAATACGGGTTTCCTTCACATCTTTCTGGTTAGAATTGAGCCTATCTTCTTTCTGGGGTACTGGGGCTTCTAGTTCAACTTAGTTTTGTTTGCTATAAAACTGTAGTTTAACTGAATCAGTATCTTCATGTCCTTCTGGTTGGATGGTGATGTTAGCATTTTTCATGAGTTTTTTGTTCAGCTTAATTTTTTATGATACAGCTGTAATTGACTGAATATATATGTTTCCATTGTATCATGTCCTTCATAATATATATATATATATATATATATATATATAATGTATATATATATATATAATGTATATATATATATATATATATATAATGTATATATATATATATATATATATTGAAAACAATTATTTCTTTGAGATAAATTGTTGGTAGGTGAGGTGTGATTGTTGTTGTATCCTCTGTTATCTGGAATGGAATCTGTGTGTTCTTGTCACTTATATGGTGATTTTCCCACTGTAAGTATGTGCGGATGTGCCCATCCTATTTTTGCAGGCTCTTAAATGGAAACCAGCTTACTGGTTCTCTACCAGAGGAGATTGGTTTCCTTCCTAATCTGGATAGGATTCAGATCGACCAGAACTACATATCTGGACCCATACCTAAATCATTTGCTAATCTGAACAAAACAAAGCACTTGTGAGTAGCATCTGGTTTTACATCTATGTCAAGCATCAGGGAATTATTATCCTTACCCTAATAGTTTTCCAATTTTCATCCAGTCATATGAACAACAATTCATTAAGTGGTCAAATTCCACCTGAACTGTCCAGACTACCTTCACTTGTTCACTTGTAAGTTTCTGACCATTGCATCTACTATATTGGTATTCTTTATTTGAACTCTACTTACAACGTAATTAATTTACAGATTGTTGGATAACAATAACTTGTCAGGCTATCTTCCTCCAGAGTTATCAAAGTTACCAAAACTACTTATCATGTACGTAAACTTCTGTATTGTGATAGCTCTTTTTTTTTTCTGCTTTTGGTTACTTTGGTTGGGTTCAATGTCAGTCTTTAACCAAGAACTAGATTGTATCTTGTTATTGCATGAAGTTTACAAGCGTTACTTTGCCTATATATGTCGCTTTGTCGCTTTACTAAATTTTAACTAGAGTTTGCCTAGAAATTTAGCAGCTTAGAAAGAGAGTCTTTCGGCTCTTCGCTGTTCTACTCTCATTTACTGAAAAGTAGCTACTGGTGTGTCTCTTGACCATTGTGATTTATTTAATCATTTTCTTCACTTTATTTTAAAGAGTAGTCTCTGATATTAGAATTACATGCATATACAGCACTTTCTAATAATATCTGTTCAAAAATAATTTCAGCCAGCTTGACAACAATAATTTCTCAGGAACCTCAATTCCTTCATCTTATGGCAATATCACCACACTTCTCAAATTGTAAGTATTTTCTTACCTCTATCTGCAATTCCACTTCTCAAATTCTAAGTACACTTGGCTGTGTGCATCCTAGTCATGCAGAGGCCGAGAGTGTTCTCAGTGTAATTGTATCATGTAATTGACTGAGTTCAATAAATCTTCCATTATCTAAGAGAAATTACTATACTTCTGAAAGTACACTTTACCTCTGTCTGCAATTCCACATTCTGAGCATAGTGCTGAAATGAATTTTGATGTCAATCTTGAAAGTTTACACATTGTCTGGTCTCTTGAATATTTTTAGGTGATAGTTTGGCTAACATCGGTTGACCTGGCTTATTCATAACCAAACATATTTGCAGAAGCAAACCTGTATCAATGTGCACATTATGGTAGTAGAAAGGTGTTTAAGTATATGGTTGTTTTTTTTTTTTTGCCATTTCAATCTACACAAAGGCCAGCTCTGTGTGCAAAAGTATGACCATGCTAGCATATTTTTACTTATTCTAGAAATGCATCCAAGTCACTATCATTACTTGATATTATAATTATCCATGGGAGCCTGCACGATAGACATCCAAAAATAGCTTCCCTTGTTCACAAATGGCTGGCATCTTAGAAAGGTTGCATTTCAAGAATACAGGTTTAATTCAGACTTACTACTCTCTCGGTAATTATGAAAGTTAGAGACTAATCTATTGGATATGATCTTCATTAGGAGTTTGAGGAACTGCAGCTTGGAAGGGCCTGTTCCTGATGTCAGTGGAATACCCCAACTTGGCTATCTGTATGTGTCGAATTCCAACACTGCAACTTCACCTTTTTGGGAACAGAAAAAAAAAAACTATTTTCATAGCTAGCAAAAAATATATCATGTGTGGCAGCTCTGATCCTTGTCTTATTTGTGTTCAGGGATCTTAGTTGGAATCAGTTGAGGGGTTCAATACCATCTGGCCGACCAGCAAGCAACATAACCACGATGTATAAAAATAGAGCCGTTACTAACAACTTGTGCCATTTTTGTTTATTCTATTTTACTAAGTATTTGGCAAACAAGTTTATATGCATGCTCGTACAATTTGTGCAGAGATCTTTCCCACAATCTTCTAAACGGATCAATTCCTGGAAGTTTCTCTGGCCTTCCCAATCTACAAAGACTGTAAGTATGATAGTATATCTTTCCTTATTCTATTTCAAGTTCAGTGAGTACAATAGGTATGATCCTTATATCATTGGTAGAAGCAGAATAATAGGATAGATCTCTAGAGTAAAAGGGAATAACTTTACAGGGGAGAAAAGCCGAGCACTTTTTACTTCATAACTTTTCAATAGTGACGATTACAATATGCCTCCTTACACAGAGGGCCTCCTCATAATTATGCATAATATTAGCCAAACTGATATGACACCCAACAGGTAAAACTTGGTTTCATCTTCCCGTCCTAAACAATAGCTGCGTGATATTGTACCTTCTTTGCTCAGGTCATTGGACAATAACAATTTGGATGGTTCTGTTCCATCAGATGTCTGGCAGAATATTGATTTCAGTGGAAATAGAAGTCTTATATTGTAAGACCATGCATAATCTACCCTTCTTTTCACTTTCTCTGGAATTAGTTAATTGATAATCTAATTCTCTGTCAATATTTTGTAGGGATTTCCAGAACAATTCTCTCACCAATCTATCGAATCCTCTTTCACCACCTGCCAATGTTACCATCCTGTATGCACTTCTATTTCATTAGTTTCCTTGTTAATTAAAATGCGAAATATCAAGTCCATTACTTTCATTATTGGAAATATGCTATGCTGGCAGTCAGGGATTGGTCTGATGATCTTCGTTTACTAGAGGAAACAAAGGGCCCTGATCTAAGGCCTATCTTTTTTTATTGTAATTTATCTTCTTCATACTGTTTGGAAAGCACAACTGAAGACCATTCTTGTTTGTATTTGTGAACTTAAAAGTAGACTACCTTGTAACCACAAATCTTAGCTATTTTTCTCCTTTTTCATCTTAGAATAATGGATTTCATCTTGATTTTCTTGTATGCGAAATTAATGTGCATTGCTTATTGGATAAATGATCTGTATAACTAAATGAATGCAACAAAGGAATCATATTCCTGGTTTTTGTTGTGAATTTCTTTGCTAATGCCATGACCCTTTAGGATGGATAGTTGCACGAGCAGGTAGGTATTACAAGAGCCTTCTAAGCCAGCATCATAGAAAAGTGATGCAAACTGATAAATGAGTAGGTGTAATTTTCAAGCCTTGACGTAATGCTCAACTGAAGTTATTTTAGTTAATGTTAACATGGTTGAAGATGGAGTCGATGCTTTGGAGTGGGTAAAGATTAATGCGCTACACTTTAAAGAGAGTTATGCCAAGTTGTGACAATTACAAAGTCATACATGCAATAAGGGTGAACATGGTGTTCAGCTGTGGGGAAGCTTTTCTCTACTACTGTAAAAGCAGACTTTTCCTCCTTCCGTCCCTTCCTCCCACCGCACGTGTGCGGTGCGAGGAAAAAAAAAAAGCCAAACCGGTAAAGAAACTGCCAGCCATTTCAAGTGGTATAGGCCGTTGCAATGCATTGGCCTGTTACTAGTGCTTTAAAACGTCGATCAGAAGAACTGAGAATGGCTTTCTCAAGTCTTCTTTCATGGAGGAGAAATGTCCATTCTGTTATGTGAGAAAGTCGGAAAAATAAGGTTGATAGGTAACCCAGTGAAGTAGCAAATGCATGCTGGAGAAGCCTTAAAAAAAGCTCAATAGGTGATTTGATAGAGGCGTGCAAACGCTCCTTGGGATAGCATGGTCACACTAATTCAAATGCTTATTAAGCAAATCAGAAGTCTAGTTATCTATATTTATTTCAAATCTGGTGATCATTGGTTGGTGTTCCACCCGAAATAATAAAATATGAATGACCAACTAAACCTTTATTATCAAAATTTTAATACACTTGTTGCAATTTGGTGAGGTGAAAGTCTAGGAGAAAAGAATCGACATAGTAGTAACATTGAGGACATGACTAATGTGATAATTAAAGGATTTTTTTTGTATTGATGGTATTGTGATGTACTCTATAATGCTCTTTCTAACTAAACTAATGGATATTTTGGTCAAGGTTGATTTGAAACAGAACATGTAATTCACATAAGAAAATGATAGCATGTATGCATTTGCTGTTGGAGTTTTGGTATCATTCAGATATATTTCTATTACCTTATATTTTCTTAACATCTCATGTTTAGGTTATCTGGAAACCCCATCTGCAAATCTCCAAATCAACTGAACATTACTCAGTACTGTCGATCAGTGCCAGTTATTGTGCCTGGTGGTTCTGCAAGTAACGCCACAGTTTGTTCGCCATGCTCTACTGACCTTCCATATGAAAACATACTGATGTCACCAATACGATGTATATGTGCTATTCCACTTTATGTTGATTACCGGCTGAAGAGTCCTGGATTTTGGGATTTTGTTCCATATGAAGGACAGTTTCAACAGTACTTGTCATCTGGACTTTCATTGTCTTCTTACCAATTAGAAGTTTCTCAATTTATGTGGGAAGAAGGCCCACGGGTGAAGATGAATCTGAAACTGTTTCCAAATAAC
The DNA here is from genome assembly GCF_000147395.1 of Oryza glaberrima. NCBI lineage: Eukaryota > Viridiplantae > Streptophyta > Magnoliopsida > Poales > Poaceae > Oryza > Oryza glaberrima. Next base: position 38,829,264 of record NC_068326.1, on the reverse strand, counting down.
ACTGCTTATTTCAATGAGAGCGAGGTGTTAAGACTGAGAGGAATGTTCACAGGCTGGCTGATTCCAGACTCTGATATATTTGGGCCCTATGAGCTTCTCAACTTCAATCCAGGGTGGTATAACAAGAGTATGCTATATTGACTCTATACATTTCCTTCTTATTATACATTTCCTTCTTATTCTTGTATTGGCATTTATCTGATTTCTAGGGGTTTTAAATATTCAATATTTGATTTCAAGTATAGTTCTGGATCTCACCAGGATTAGGATGTCTATGGTAGTTAACATGCAAATGACCAGTAACTGTGAGAATAAGTATGTGAAAACAGTTGGTTTGATCTAAGTAACCAAGTTATGAAAAATGATGTCGGTTGTAATGGGTGCACTATTTCCACTGTGTAATGTCTAGTCAGAACTTAACAGGAACAACCAACGAAATTTAATACCCTTCCTAGCTAATCTAAGTTTAGGGACTCACAAAATTCAATTTAGAGTCAATGAATTTCCACTCATTCATTGGCATTTCAGGATTTCCAATATCATTGTACATTTGGTTTAGTATTCACATTTCAACGAGGTTCCCATACAAATCCTGAAGGACCACCCAAAGGAGTGGTGAATCATGACAATTCTTTTACTTTCTTTTTCATCCATCTAAAAGAAAGTTTTATTTCTTTTATGCCACAAAAAGTTTGCAAAATTTCTCATTGTCCCAAACTCCTAATGACAAGGTTGCTCCCGGTCCAGATGCCATTGGGACAGTGGGCGATACAAGGGATGAGGTAAACTGAATAATAAGTTTTCAGACTAGGATGGCTGATTTGGACCTTATAATGTAGAGAAACCAAATTCACCATTTACACATATCTTCAGGAGGACATTTGTCCCCATTAATACTAGATGCTTACTGATGTGTCAGATACCCTATTCCCTAATATATTTGTATGAACCCTCTGTTTCCAAAGTCAGGTCATTTTAGAGTGGTTGACATGAATTAAGAAAGCTGTTCAAATGACCTTGTTGCCCTGCAACTATTATACATTTAAAATGATACCTCATTTTTACACGAGTGGTAGAACTTAATTAGCATAAGAGGAATTTGGAATATGAGGAACTATTATACATTGAAAAGTTCCTCTAAGTCCTATAACATCTTACATTTAGAGAACAATTTGGAATCAGTGGAGTAAGATGTAAGCATCACTGCATCAGAAGGTGGTATACTCTTGCATCACGACATGCCAGGCCACATCGCCACACTTGCTGGTTGTTGCCTGTAGCTGGGATTGATTTCTTGATTTCTCCCATCATCCAGAAGTTTCAATTACTTGTAACTTGTGTTTCAATGTACCCATAGGGGCTGGATCCCTGGATATACAAGAGATAGCTTTACAGAAAGAAAGTCCCTATACTACAGGGAATACACTCTGCACATTACTTAACAAGAAGCATGCATGGGTGGTTTCTGGATATACTAGAGATGAATTAACAGAAAACACCTTACAGTCCTACACTACAGGAAAAATACACTGTGCACATTTACTACTAAACAAAAAGCACTTGTATATGGTCAAGATATAGTGAGTCTAATGATTCAGTTACAGTACCATGCAGTTCAAGTTAGAACAGTTTAATTCCATAATTGTTAACAATTTTTCAAGAGAGTAATCTTATATTTTCTTATGCTATCCAGTACTTCCAGATCGTGCAAAGTCCAGCCTAAGTACAGGTGCCATTGTTGGTATTGTCATGGCAGCGTTTGCTGCAGCAGCATTTCTTTCATCCCTCATTACTCTCATTATACTGAAAAGACGTTCAAGATATTCTTCTTCAAAAAGACGCTCTGGTAAACCCTCCATTTCCGCTATCTTCAATGAAACAGTTTCTTTTTTATTGTTATGTTTTCTATATTTTATCAGTTATCTTCTGTTCAATCTTCAATATGTCATTTTTTATCGCATTTGCAGCAAAAAGAATTCCAATGAAGATTGATGGTGTAAAAGACTTCAGTTTTCAAGAACTGTCACATGGTACAAATGACTTTAGTGACTCAGCACTAATTGGTCAAGGAGGGTATGGGAAAGTGTACAGAGGTATTCTCTCTGATGGAACAATAGTAGCAATAAAACGCGCGCAGCAGGGATCTCTTCAGGGTTCAAAGGAGTTCTTCACAGAGATAGAATTGCTGTCCAGGCTGCATCACCGGAACCTTGTTTCATTGCTTGGTTATTGTGATGAAGAAGATGAGCAGGTTGTTCCTGGTACTTTTTTCTTTCAATAGAAGTCCAGGGCAGTTTGTCGAACGTTGAAATATTCAAGTTCTTTCTTGTTTTCAAATGGATTATAAAAGACTGATATCAAAATTCATTGAAATACATTCGCTGCATTGAAGTACATAAATATGCACGCACATGTTCTCAGCCACTATCAGATTTTATTTTGGAGAACAGGTAACTTTTCGTTACCCGGCTTTGGGAGAAAGCCAAACAGAACATTGTTCAGCCTATTTCAGATAGGTGTGCTGGAAAATGGTAGAGCAGTTCAGTGCATTATTTTTGTTGGCTAGTATATTATTTTTGAAAGTCCATATTTGACCAATTTGAACGGTAGAAACTGAACAGCTGCCTATCAACTTCTGTTGCGGAGTTGGTTGTGAATAGATAGTACCTCACATTTGGTTCAACATTAATTATGATATAAACTCATACTGTTAAGCATGTATTGCAGATGCTGGTATATGAGTTTATGCCTAATGGTACTCTACGTGATCATCTTTCAGGTTAGAACTTTATTTCTGTACCTACTGACAAAGCTGCTCTTCATAAAATTTTAAATATTCATTAAACAGAATTCAACAGATAAAAATATCATAAACCCACAGTTTCTTTGTTAGCTAGCACGTTCTTAATTACTAGTAGAAGAATATTAGCATCTTGTGCTAAGCTCCATGGCAGTCCTATATATCATTACTTCTGAAGTTATGTTGCTGTTATTTCTGTGTACCTAGTTGCCCTGACAATTGTCTCATGTAGCAGCTCGATCAAAAGAGCCCCTAAATTTTCCCACGAGGTTACGAATTGCGCTGGGGTCGTCGCGAGGCATCCTCTATTTACACACAGAAGCAGACCCTCCAATATTTCACCGTGACATCAAAGCAAGCAATATTTTATTGGACTCAAAGTTTGTCGCAAAAGTTGCTGATTTTGGTCTCTCACGGCTTGCCCCAGAGCCAGAATCAGAGGGGACTGCTCCTGGTCATGTGTCCACTGTTGTAAAGGGTACCCCGGTGAGTAGCTTTGTACATGTTCTGTGAGCAACTAGTTGTGCAGAAGTCTGCCACATTTGCCAGCACTTTTATCAGTTTTTACTTCAATTCATATTCTGATGTCTGATCCCGGTGTTGTGGGCAACCGCATATGGTGAAAGTGACCAGAAACTTGTTCAACTTAGGTTAATTTGATTAAAGGAAAGAGAAATATAAGTTACATGTCATTGCAAAGCTTGATTGATAAAGGGATTCTTGAGCGAAATTTCTTACCATTACCGATTGATAAGGATTAGCACAAGCAACTATTTTGCCTTAATCTAAGTTTCCAGCTAATAATAAAGTGTTTAAAGCACACTGTTCTGCAATGGTGTTGATGGTATATATGCCTTTCTTTACAATCGCAGGGTTATCTTGATCCGGAGTATTTCCTTACTCATAAGCTGACAGACAAAAGTGACGTGTACAGCCTTGGTGTTGTTTTTCTGGAACTGCTGACAGGGATGCAACCTATTTCTCATGGAAGAAATATAGTTAGAGAGGTATAGATTTCATGCTTCCTTGCATACAATTTTGCTTATATTTCATTGGAAAATCACATGCGGTGCACATGAAAGAAACTGAAGTGCTCCCTCCGTTTTTTTTTTTTTTTTTGACGGGTCCGCCTAAGACATGGCCGACTAAATGTTATGCTCTCTCCATTTCACAATATTTGGCTATTTCTTGGAAGTGTTTTTTCCTTATTAATATTATTTATGTAAACTACAGGAATCAAGTGTGTACTGTTTTGGGATCATACTCCTAACATAATTGTTTAAGAGGTTGAATAGTCCTGTAGTGCTTCGATCATACTCCTAATAACATAATAATTATGTAGCAGGTTGGATAGTCCTAATATATATTACTGATAGTTGTGTATCGTATTTATAATCATGATCCGACTCATGGTAGCAAATGAACATACTTTCTTTGTCCCGTAAAAAACCAACATAGTACTGGATGTGACACATCAATATTCAGATTCGTTATATTAGAATATGTCGTATTCAGTACTAGATTCATTTTTTATGGAACGGAGGGAGTATGTACTAGTAGTAAATTGATTTGATGCCCTGAAACTAATTACATATATAAATGTTTGTGCGTGTAGGTTGTTGCGGCCAATCAGAGTGGGATGATATTGTCAGTGGTTGACAGCCGGATGGGATCGTACCCAGCAGAATGCGTGGAGAAGTTTGCTGCACTGGCACTGAGATGCTGCCGAGACGAGACGGACGCAAGGCCGTCCATGGTGGAGGTGATGAGGGAGCTGGAGAAGATATGGCAAATGACACCGGACACCGGGAGCATGGCCTCGTTATCCTTGGAACCTAGCAACACAGCCACCCCATCGTCGGGATCCCGGATGATGGTTTCATCGTCATCTGGAGTTGGAAACGATGATCATCACTACAACATGTCATCATCCGATGTCTCCGGCAGTAACCTCCTCAGCGGTGTTGTACCTAGCATCAATCCTCGCTGAACATTATTTGTTATATACTCCATAATGTAAGACACGCACGTATTTAAAGATTTAACTTTAAAAACATCAAACTAACAAGTAGTGTGATGTAAATTGAATTTTATTTGCTGAAAATAATATCATTGAGTTGGTATTTCAATATATTTTCATATGGTTATAATTTTGTTGCTACAAACTCTACAGTGTATGAGAAATTTATAAGTTAAAAATTAGTTTTGTAGATGGTGTCAAGTTTGACAATATCTTATATTATGGAACAGGAGAGAGAGTACATATCATGGGTAGGCTCGTAGTGTTCTGAACCGAAGACAACCTTTATATATACCTCTGCTCTGCTCTGTGTGTAGAAGATTAGCCTTTTAAGTCCCCTTTTATTGTACTTGTACGATCGATAATACTCCCTGTACAATATACTACTTTGCTCTTATGATAGCTAGACGTACGAATGGCTTTGACCTCCTCACATCGGGCATATGTGTGGTGCTCGTCCGGTCCAAATGTTGTCTGCCTTAGTGCCTTGTGCATTTGTTCTTAAACCGTTTATGGGCCTTTCTTTTTTGGCAACAAACAGAACTTTGTTTGCCCTGGAAAAAAAATTATACATACAACCTCATATACGAAACTTTATACATGTAAACTTTGTACATAAAACTTTGGTATGAATATACCAATTTTATACACATGAACTTTACACCGGTTTTCAAAGATGTGGGATACGTTATACCCGATTTGGCCCATATTTGCTGGGCCGTATCTGGATTTCATTCACGTGCGGCCCAAGAATGGGATTGCGACTTTCCGTTCCAGCCTCATCCTGAGCCACAGCGAGCCGCGAAAAATTCCGCCGCCGCCGTTTCGTCGACCTCATCGGCGGCCATGCTGCTCCGCCTCCGTCCGCCGCCGCAGCCGGCCGCCAGCCTCGCATCCTTCCTCCCCTTCTCCTCCTTCAGCCGCTTCCTCCACTCGCCGTCCTGGCGCCCTCCTCCTCCTCCTCCTCCTCCGCGCCGCCGCCGCCTCCTCTCCACTGCCGTCGCCTCCTCCTCCTCCTCCAAAGGTAACGCTGCTCACCTCGTAGTGGTCGATGGGGATCTGAGTATTTGCGACCACATGAAACAAGCGAAAACGATTCTAATTGATGGATGGGTTTCTGCTATTCTGGCATTAGGCTCGACAAGTCTTGAGGAGCGATACGATGTGATTGTGGTTGGAGGAGGCCATGCCGGATGTGAGGCCGCGCTTGCGTCGGCTCGTCTTGGTGCGCGCACCCTCCTCCTTACGCTTAACATTGATCGGATTGCGTGGCAGGTCTAACACTGAGCTCCATTGCAATTTTTCACTTACTAGATTTCTTCATTTGTGTACTACCATATCCTTCCATTAGACCAAATTGTACTTTCTTTATGATTCCTGTATCTTGGTTACAAAAGCAAAGTTAGGTAGTAAAAGATCATATGCTAAAAATATGTGGTCATTGATTCCTTGTGGCATAGTTAGTTAAAATCTGCAATCATATACCCCATACAACATGAAGCAAGCAATTGAACCATGTTTCATAAGACTTGTATAAGTGCATGTCAAATCCACGGATTTTTCTTAGAAAATTATGATATGGCATGTATAGTGGATGAAATGCTTACATACATACATTTTTGGAACTCGTAGTACAAGGATAGTTTCCAACGTGGTATGTCCTCAGTCTAGGCTATAAGGATCTTAGCAAATCAACCTTTTTAACAAAGGGAACATTGTGTTACTATTGTAATATGGCTACCTGTCCTAACTCTTCTTTTATTCCTTATGTTGCATAGCCTTGCAACCCTGCCGTGGGAGGGCCTGCAAAGTCTCAACTTGTTCATGAGGTAGATGCCCTTGGTGGTGAAATGGGGAAAATTGCAGACAGGTACATTTAATTGGTTCATTATTTTAGATAGATAGATTTTCTTTTCCCCTACTTTTTGGACATTTAGTTGGTGTGTAGGTCTGAGAGATGAAACCTGCACCGAAATCCTCAAAGATCTCTTGTCATACTGATTACTTCATCTCTTAGGTGCTACCTACAAAAGCGTGTGCTAAACAGCTCAAAAGGCCCTGCTGTACGTGCACTGCGTGCTCAGACTGACAAGAGGGAGTATGCAGTAGAGATGAAGAAAGTTGTTGAAAGGTCAATATGCACTCTCGTCTTTTATCAGAATTTACAAACTATATTCGAATTTGTTTGCCTTTTAGGTAAATCAAAAGACACCAAACTACTCCCTCCTGATTTCTGAATAAGAGCGAGCGTGCTGTGTAAATTCTGAATTGGCTGGAGTTATTCATGCGTTTCAGATATTCTTAAGTTGTACATGGTTATCCACAGAGTCACAAGGCTTGTGTTTTATTAGTTTAACCTATGAAGACAACTTCATTCATTTGACATGTGTTTTGATTGGTCCTGACCAAAGACTATTGACTAGATGTTAATTCTAATTTCTTGAGTAGAGGTGAATCTGTTTCTGCATATCTTTTACCTATAAATTCAACAAATATAGTTGATGTGTTCTTGTGATATCTAGAAATATGTTGTTGTTGAATGCAGGTACTTTAGTGTAATATCTTTCATGTTATTTACTGATTATTGCATATGCTATTTTTCAGCACACAAAATCTTTTCATTAGAGAGGCAATGGCTATAGAGGTTATGATAGGCCAGAACGACAATGTTGAGGGTGTCCGCACTTTCTTCGGCATGGACTTTTATGCACCATCTGTTGTACTTACCACTGGAACATTCATGAGTGGTAAGATTTGGGTAGGTAGGACTTCAATGCCTGCCGGGCGAGCTGGAGAGTCAGCTTCACATGGACTCACTGAAAACTTGCAGCAGTTGGGTTTTGAAACTGACCGCTTAAAAACTGGCACACCACCACGAATTGATCGCAGGACTGTTAACTTTTCTGGATTGGAACCCCAGCATGGTGATGAAGAGGTATGGAACATCTGACAATATGTATGAGTGAATTTTTTTGTTATTCGTTATATACAAGTGTCATCTTCCACTTGTATCTGAAAATGCAAATTCCGTCATTCTTATATACTTTTGCTTCTCTCTTTCATTTGCCACTTTACATTTCATTGTTAAAGCAACGCCTTTTGTACTCTTATTAGTAAGATCTAGAAGCACTGTGCTTCTGTTGTGACAGTTAATATTGGTTTCTCTCTGATTAGAAGTCAAAATTTCAAAAGCACCCCTTGAATACAGTGTTCGTTTTATGTAATGATTGATCAAAGTTGTGAACCCTTGTGGATAATTGATTCTTTTGCTATCGATCTGGCACAGAAAATAGATTGAATGGACTTTGCACAATTTGAACCTTCTTGTTCAAATATTTCCAAATGTATGTGGTATTTTCTCCGATAGACTTTGAACAACATTTCCTGCACCTGTAGTATCTGCTTCATACTTTGTGCACTTAGTTGCGTTTATGAATCTATGACTTATCAGCTGCTTAAATTTGCAGTTCAAGTTTGCTTTGACCATATATGTATATGTTCAAAAGATGGTTTCTCTTTAAACAGGTTGGCTGGTTTAGTTTTGATCCTGAATTCCATATTGAGAGGGACCAAATGTGCTGCTATTTAACAAGGACTACAAAAGAGACACATCAAATTGTTAGAGATAACTTGGATGAAACACCAACTTATGGTGGTTGGGTAGAAGCAAAGGGACCAAGATACTGTCCAGCAATTGAAGACAAGGTATAATTCTACCATCTGAGTTTTTTAGTTTGTTAAATGGCAGATTATTCTGTTTTAGTACGTGTAATCAAACTTATTATTGCTAAGGAAGAGGTTGTTCACGTTATGGCACAATCATGAGGATAACCAGACTATCTTTGCTTCAGATTGTAAGGTTCAAAGACAAAGAGTCCCATCAGGTATTTCTTGAACCAGAGGGCAGAGATGTTCCTGAGCTTTATCTGCAGGTCAATCTACATCCAGAACTCCCTCTATCCATTCAACATATTTTATATCATGGTTGTATTTATTAATCATCTATTATGGTTCTCTTGTCCCCTATTTTTTTAAAATAATGCCTTCTGCACTGTTTTGCACTCTCTAGTCATATTTATTAATCATCTATTGTGGTTATCCAATATTCTATCCCCCATTTTATTGAAAATAATGTCTTCTGCACTGTTGTTTATCCCAATTCCGACCACTCAAGATCATTTGTACATCATAAGCAGGGGTTTTCCACTGGGCTTCCTGAGCGATTGCAATTATCACTTGTGAGAACACTACCGGGACTGGAGAATTGTGTGATGCTAAGGCCGGCTTATGCTGTTGAATATGATTACTTGCCAGCTTACCAGTGCTCAAGATCACTTATGACCAAGAAGTTTGAGGGCTTATTCTTCTCTGGCCAGATTAACGGAACAACAGGATATGAAGAAGCTGCAGCTCAGGTTAATTTATTTTCTTTGCTGTGTTTATATGGTTGTTCAACAAGTTTTTTTGAATCCTAAGCTTGCTTACTTTTGTTTACAGGGTATAATTTCCGGAATAAATGCAGCTAGGCATTCTGATGGAAAGCCACTTATCATTCTTGAGAGAGAAAGCAGTTATATTGGGACTCTGATTGATGATCTTGTCACAAAAGATCTTAGGGAGCCTTATCGCATGTTAACAAGGTATGTTTTTTTTTTCTGTACGAATGCTATTAGTATGATGGTTGTATTTTTCTTTTTTAGAAAATGCAGGAGAGGTGTGTTTCATTTCATTAAGAAGGAAAAAACAAACACCCATACAATCAGGGCTCACAAGCCCTCCACCCAAACACACCCACAAAAACATCACACAAGGTGACGCACGGCCAATGATGGTTGTATTAAGCTGAAGCAATTGGTGATATAACTGTGTATCCTAATTAGTACTAGATTATGTGTTACTCTGAGAAGCTAAGAGTCTGTGGGCGCCAATTTGCCATAGAATAATGGTCATAATTCTCATTAGATAATGTGTAATCAAATGAACTATTTAAATGGAGGGGCCAATGGTAACCTGATTAGAGATGTGTTGCAATAGGATGTTAATTTTTGATACTCTCTTCGGCTAACTATCAGAAACATGCTATGCTTTGTACATTGTGTAATCCATTAGAAACTAGAAACTTAACACATTACTAGTTCAATATGATCAGGGAAAAACAGTCAGCCGGTAAGTGGCTTTACCAGTAGGTACTGGTAGCATTATGATTTCTTGAATCATAACTTTGTTGACCTTTTCTTTTTTGTTGCTACATACATACATTCAGCCGTTCAGAACACCGTCTATTGCTTCGAGCTGATAATGCTGATAGTCGGTTGACTCCTTTGGGACGAGATATTGGTTTGATAGATGATAGACGATGGGAGCTTTATCAATCAAAGCAAGCCCGGATTAAAGAGGAAAAAGAACGATTGAAATCTACAAAAATCCCAGGTAAATTCTATCTTTTTTGAAATGCTTCATGAATTCATGCCAAGTTTTAAAATGCTAGTACCAACATGCACTTGCTCAGTATAGTCACTAGCATGAATTCAGATGCTCTAACTCGGTATTTCCGTTCTCAGGAGGTGAATTTGCTGCTGCGGTTACCTCTGTATCCAACCAACCTGTAAAAGAATCATCTACACTTGAAGCCATACTGAAGAAGCCACATGTACAGTATAAACTTCTTGACAAACATGGATATGGAAATGAACATTTGTCTCGAATTGAGAAAGAATGTGTGGAGATTGATATTAAGTACGAAGGTTTTATAGCACGGCAGCAAAGTCAATTGCAGCAGGTAATTTGCTTTGTGGATCATGTGCATTTGTCCTACTTCCTAAGATGCACTTATAAGGGAGGCTCTTTGAACTGAAAGAAAAAATGTGCATAAACATTTAAGATGTAATTCAATGCATATTGAGGAACTTGTTTAGCTCTTTGGTAGCTGTATTCTGTTGGGCTTCCCAAATTGGGAGCACTAGTTGATTATTTATCAGCTTTTGTGTAGCTGTGTTCTGTTGGGCCTCCTAACTTGAGAGATGTAGTTGATTATTTATATTCAGCAATGTAATATAGAATTCTGATGTTGTTTCATATTCCTTTGTTTAACACCTCTTGTTTTTTCTACCTAGAAGATATGCTGACCCCTCGTTTTATTTTTTTTCTCTTCATCAGATTGTAAATCAGGAGCACAAGAAGCTTCCTGAAGACTTAGATTATCATTCAATGACAAACCTGTCACTTGAAGCTCGTGAGAAACTTTCAAAGGTGTGTGATCTTCTTCATGTTAAGAACCTTATATAGCAGATGACCTGTCAACATATATAAATGAAATGCATTATACGGTTCTCTATTTGTTGACACACATGTTATCTACACCTCAGTCATCTGAGATAATTTGTTTTTAAAATGCTTTAGAATTCTCAATATATCAGCTGCTGAAGGTTCTGGTGATCATATCTTGCCTGAAATTGTGTCGTGCACACGTTATTTAAGTTTTACAATTTGGCAACTGAATATCATTCATGATCTGTAAGAAATTCAAGCTGCTAGATTTGCATTTAATACAACTAATTTTTTTCACCGTGCAATGCAATTTATATTATGTGGTATGTTTAGGTAAGGCCACAAACAATAGGCCAGGCTAGCAGAATTGGCGGGGTGAGCCCAGCTGATATGACTGTTCTTCTCATTTGGATGGAGAGCAACCGTCGCATGGCTAACTACAAGAGACAGCAAAGCACGTTGAGATCTGCTGCGACCAAGGCAGATGATTCTTCAGACGAAGTGGTTCATGCCAGTGCCACCAATGCATAATTGAGCGCCCCCCGACTATATCAGCCAACTGAATTGGACCACTGGACTTTTCTGAGCCAAAAATGTGTACTCTCTGAAGATAATTTCCAGACGCCTGTGGAAGAGTTATACAGGACATGCAAATTGATGTGGATACCTCCCTCAAGGCACCTTTTGCTACTTGAAGGAAGTTGGTGGTGGCCTCTGTCAGTTATGGTGTTTCTCCCCTACGACGCTGAATTGCTGATGTGGTTTTTAGAATGTCGGATCGTATTGGTAGGATTTACTATATCTTTATAGTGGATAAGAATGTAAAGAGCGACAAAAATGAAAGTGGTAGAGCAGAGTAGCAATGTTTATGTATATATACATCTAATTCGCGAATGCAAGGGAGCAATGTCATTTACAGAGAAGTGAATGGTGTATGTAATCTGTAAACAGAATGAGTATAAAGAGGTTGCAGTATCACTGTGTCCTATCACAGAAGAGGTTGCAGTGTCATTGTGTCAATTGACCATTGCTGAACTGAACAAAACGCTACTAGTTTGCAAGTGGAATGTGCAGAATGAGTAAAATGCTGGAACTTCTGAATAACAAACACATGGATACACTAAGTAATCAATTATACCATGAAATGAGCAAAGAGTCAGTAAATCACCTTTTCCAGTTCGCAAGCTTTATTTCAAATCAAATTGACAGGGTAAACACAAAACAGAACGTAAAACAGATTGAAGCTAGAATGAACAAGTCACTTAATGAGGCAAGTGTTATGTACAGAATAAATGAGTAACATCTGAAACTTCTCAATAATACATCATTAGTCTACTCTCTGTACTCAGCTCTCAGCAATTTAGCAAAGAGTCAGACAACAGTAAGAATATATGGTCTATCGATAACATTAACATCCTAGGTGAGTTGGATATCAGTAAGAATCTATGGATAACACTAACTTTCTATCTACCACCGTCCACTGTAAGAACTGAATGCCTAAACCCCAAATTAAACCAATTACTCTACAAAAAGAATCCCAGCACTGTCCTCATTCAGGACAGCAACCAAAAAATTCTCCTTTGTGCATGCAACAAGCTGTTGAACCTTTGATCATCTATCACACACTTCTGTGCAAAACCCATTTCTCGGCAGTCAGTGGACCCGGGCACCTCGGGTTCTGATGCTTGTGTACTTTTGCACATTTTCCTGGGAGAAGCTGACGATCTGGTGCAGCACAGGGACCAACCCGACTGGTAGAGTAGCTGAAGCTGCAAGATGGGCATGTTTTACAATCTCATCATGCTTGGTCTTCTCCTCATCCTTCTTTCTACTCATCTTCTCTAGCTCGATTACACGGTTGTCATGGCTGTGGTGAGTGTTCTCCATGACTGCAACCATATCAAGACTGGTACTCAACCCAAGTTCCCTCTGCAGAACTTCGCGCCTTTTGTTATAATCTCGGGAAGCATGATCAGCTTTTCGTTTCTGCCTGTGCTCCTTTTCCTGGGTCTTCTTGTACTCATGCACAAGCTTGGAGAATTGGTCAATTGTCTTCAACACTTCATTCTTGGAAACCATCTCAATCACTTGGAGCCAATCATTTGATATGACAAACACAGGCGGGGCGCCAAGCTTGCCTGGGGAGAAAGGCGGGGCGCCATCCGGTGTGTTTTCCTCCTGCACCTCAGGCTCAGTGAGCCATTTCCTCAGCCATCCGTTCAGTGCTTCAGCATAAGACCTCTGTGAGCTGATCCACTTGTTGAAGCAGCGGTACCATTTTGCAAGCTCCCTCTCTAATTCTACTGTGGCTACTGCAGCAGCATTGGATTGGCTAATGGTCACTGCCTTGATCAGGTGCATTTTGCTGTCCTGAATGGCCGATAGCTGCTTCTCATGACACAATAGAACAGCTTTCCACATTCTTCTCAATCTGCACTCAAGACAACAAATTGTATTCATTAGATGAAACTGTCATCAGGGTGAAGTGTTGAAGAATAGTAGTACAATTAGAAATCATGAAGCTTCATACCCAATGATGAGATCAACGAGTTGAGGATATAGCTCTTCATCTCGAATATTCTGTATCTTCGATGAGAAGGCATTGGCTGTTCTAATATTGATGGTAATCCTGGATTGCAAGTTCCTTACTGATAACCTGGTGGCGTCGATCGTAGTTGAATCTAATCCTCGTTCGTCCAGAGATTTTAGCCTCCTGTACTTCTTTTCATAAAGAATCCTCAGCTTCTCTTCATCCTAGAACAACCACCTAACCATCAAACACGTGTTCGGCGGTAAATCATATAGCATATGAATTAACACCTATGCCTTGTTCTATGATGCGATAACTGGTGCAGAGATTATGTGTGTACCTTAATCTCCTGGTAAAGCTTCTTTTCCCAAGCACATAGCTTCTCCAGAGTTGATGAGAGACTTCCAGCACTGTTTCTTCTACCAGCTACTGATGGATTTGATGAAGTGCTGGCCTTTCCGCTCAATGTTCTTGACTTTCTACGTGGCTTCGGCAGGCACGAAGATGAAGGCATGGTCAGAGATAGAGGATCCATCACTCTGGAAGACAAATCTGCAGAGACAACACGAGAAAATTTATAAATGCTCTAGCACACATTACCTAGTTGCATCAAAATGATACTGGTGGCTAGTAAGAAACACAATGCAAATGTATTACCCACATCTAAGAACTCGGGGCGTGGAACTCTGGGGGGGAACCTTCCCCACCTCAAGAAGCTTGGAAACTTCTTCGCCGCAGTTCAGCGCCTCATCGAACCTCTCCTTGATCTCGTCCATGGCCTCCATGACACTCCTGTTCCCCTGGTGAAGCGGCGAGAACGACTCACTGCTCACAGCAGTCGACTGCACAGACTTGCCACTCCCACCTTCCCCCTGAGCAGCAGCAATCGGTTGCTCAATGCCATCGAAGGCTATACCTTTCTTCTTGCTGGTGGAGCTGCCATTGTTGTCACCACTACCACTACCCTTCAAGCTGGCATTCTCTGGCTTGCCATTGCCACCGGATCCCTTCCTCTGCAGCAGCTTCCCATCAGAAGCCTCCCCCTTCGAGCTGACATCTGAAGAAATTGGTCTCTTCCCTTTCCCACCTTGATCAGCAACGCGGGAGGTTGATGGTTTGGATGCCTTCGCCTTCGCCTCCGCCGCCTCGAGCTCCGCCTCGTCCTCCAGCTCCGGGATCCCCTCCATCCTCCTCAGCTCCGAGTAATTCGGGCTATTGGAAGGCAAGCTGCCGCCGTCGTGGCCCTTGTAATCCTCCATGAATTGATCGTAGGAGGTGAAGGGGTCGAAGAAGTCCCACGCCGCGACCTCCGCGGTTGGCGGCGGCGTCGCCGTCTCCGGCCTCTCCTCCGCAACCACCTCGCCGTAGGGCCCGTACGAATACGTGTACCCGTAGCCACCGTAGCCACCATAGCTGGCCTCGCCATTGGGGTCCTCGTACACCGTGGTGGGCACGGTGGGAGAGTCCCTCATGTAGTGGTAGTGATACCTCGTCGATGACGCGGCGGCGGCGGTGGCGTGTTTGGTGGCGCCGTACGCGTCCAGGTCCTCGTCGGAGAGGGTGTGCGAGAGAGGCGAGACGGTGGAGGACGAGGACGGCGACGGCGGGAGGCTCGACCTGGCCGCGGCGGCCGAGGCGTTGACCGGCTTCGCTGGGGACGGCGGGAGGGTGAGCACCGGGGAGGAACCGGACGGCGGGGTGCCCGGCGCGAGCGCGGCCGCCGCGAACCGCCGCAGCGCGCCCCCGACGGCGGCGAGCGAGCGGAAGTACGCGGCGTGCGCGGACGCCAGCGCGTAGCGCCGGTCGGCCGCGGCGCGGATCAGCGCCGCGCGCTCGCGGCACAGCGCGGCCGGGTCGGCCGCCCGCCGCGGCCGCTCCAACGAAGACGACGCCCGCGCCCGCGCCCTCGCCGCGGCGAACGCGTCGTGCGAGGTGGTGCAGCCCATGCGTCGAACACCCTACCTGCAGCAGCAGCTGCAGGCGCGGCGCGTGAGCGGGTCGGTGCTGTGCTCCGGCGGCTCGTCGGCGTCCATTACATACACACACACACTCGGACGCCGCCGGCGAGGCGGACTCCGACTCCGACTCCTCGTCGGCGCCGGAAATTGGCGGCGGAATTGGGAGAGGAGGAGGCGCCGCGAGCGAGAATGGAAAGAGTAGTTGAACCCTTTTTTTTCTCTCCCTTGGTTTTCATGTTTTATGTTCATCTCCTTTCGCTTTCACCCCCTTGTGTTTCATTTAATTTAGGGTTGACCACTGAGATTTCTTTCATACGGAGTATTTCTTGTATAAGTATAAATGCTCGCAAAGTACTGAAATTGCCCAGATTGCACCGACAAAATTTGATGAAATAGTTTGATTAGGGAAATATGGATTTGAAAAATACGAAATTGATTGTGCATGTTCCAAGCTGCATAGAGATACTAGTAGGGTTAGTAATTAATTAAAGTGATACTATTTTGGAGGCTATATCGACGTTCAAAAGAACATACATTAAATGATCGGAGAGAGTAAAAGGGTTGCCTTTACATATTAGGACATGTTTGGAATGTGGTTAGCACTCTATCAATTGGAATGATACAAGACAAATACTCTATCCGTTTCAAAATGTTTGACACCATTGACTTTTTAGCACATGTTTGACCGTTCGTTTTATTCAAAAACTTTTATGAAATATGTAAAATTATATGCCTACATAAAAATATATTTAACGATGAATCAAATGATAGGAAAAGAATTAATAATTACTTAATTTTTTTGAATAAGACGAGCGGTCAAACATGTGCTAAAAAGTTAACGGCGTCAAACATTTCGAAACGGAGAGAGTATGTAGTAGCAAAATTTTGTGTAATAGTTGCATGGTAATCTTTTGATGCTCATAAATTGATATCATGAAAAGTTTTCCACCGTATCATGTGTTTAGGCACGTTGTTTTTATTTTTAAACACTGCCGTATACACCTTCTTCTCGAATCTTAACTTGTGACTAACGAATCGATAACCCCACTTACGCAAAAAAAAAGCTAATAAGTATAAGCATAGCTTAAAAAAAAGACATGACACTTCGCAACCACCGTTTTGATTACAAACATTTGGTTCCATGGCTTGTCCAATGTGTCCAAGTTTTAGCAGAATGTGGTAGTGAAACAAGAGTAGTATACATTTTTGCCTGGAAAAATACATTTTATGTTAGTACATCTCTAATGTGTTTCAAAAAAAAAAAGTAGTATTTTTAGATATATATAAAACTATAAAAGTGAGGGCCCTATTTAAGGTTACATAACAATGGGAGGATGCATATGCAAAATTTATTGTAGCAGGTGTACTTTTTTTTTTCCTTCCGCGATCGATCGATCACTCGCATGGACGCGGAAACCTCAAGATTTTCGTGTACGCCGCCGCCGAAATCAACAGCGAAAATTACGCAATTTTCTTCCATCCATTGGACCAGGCTGCGTCGTCTAGATGCTGCAGTACGTGTGTTCTTGCTTTTCAGACATGTTCTTCGAAACAGATTTGAACTCCTCTTCAAAAACAGATGGAGAATTTCAGAGCCAATTCTTCGTCGTCCTTGCTTTGAAACGAAGGAACAATTCATGGCAAAGGTGTTTTGACTCCTCTCTCGTTCTTGCTCGTGTTGACAACTTAGTATAACAGCTATGCCTACACCTAGTTAGTGCTAATTAAACATTATTAAATCTTTAACGGTTTAGAACAACTGTGCTACAACAAGGTATAAAAAATAAATGCGATGTCTTCTGTATAAACCTCCAAATGGATCTAGTTTGTCCAGGTCAGACAAGTTCAGTCAACAAAATTCTTTGAACTGATTCATCCATAGCCTTAGGTCAGAACATTAGAGGCCAAACAAGCCACATCAAGAAGTAGAAACTCAACATATGAAAGGTATATATGAACAATATAGAATTCGTTACGCGAGAAAAAAAAAGAGCTAATCAATCGAAGTGAATTACTGAGAAGACTTTGACCCATGATCTGAAGTCATCTCTCCTTCGATCGATCTGTTAGTGAGTTGAACCTGACATCAGTTGGAGTAATAATCAAGAACAATTGGACATACTAAAAAGGAAATAAGATTTGGTGTTAGTTGTGCTGCTGATGACGATAATGGGAATTAAAGCTTGCCTACACCTACTGCTATTCTTAAGAACAAGAAGTGCAGTCCCTTCATTTTTTGGGAAGAAAATGGAAAACGAGAAAAATGATATATAAAAAAAGGCATACACTTGTTAAATAAATCATGAGGGCATTGCCTCAATTTTGCTGGTATATACTGTACTATATACTACTACTAGTAGTAGTACTTATTAAAGCTTTTGTTAATTGACATGTCCTAGTATTATTGATTTGTACGGACTTGAAAAATCCGTAGCAAGAAAAGGATATGGGATCTCTTAAAAGGTATGAGGTTGATATGGTATCCATTGTGGCACACTGTGCTTTGCTTGTTACCTGAGTGTGTTTTTATTATTTTTCTTTTTAATAAAGGAAGTACTCTTCCTATTTCGTATTATAAGTCATTTTTACTTTTTCTAAGATTGTGTTCTTTTCTTGTTTCACTTTTGTAACTTCCTCATTTATTATAAGCATGCTCACTAAACTATTAAATGGAATGTCATTAACTTTTTATATAAAAGTTTTTTTAAAAGACAAATAAATTTATTTTAAGTTTATAAAAAATCAATAATTAATTGATCATACGCTAATTGATTGCTCCAGTTTCCATGCAACTTAATAGCTCAGTTGTTTTGCAACAGCTAACGCAGCCTAAGTCAAATTTTTATAAGTTTGAGTAAGTTTGTAGAGGAATATAACAACTCTATAGTATTTCCTTCATTTCATAATGTAAGGCTTTCTAGCATTGTGTACATTCATATAGATGTTAATGAATCTATACACATATATGTCCAGATTCATAAAAATCTATATGAATATGAGCAATGCTAGTATAATATATTTTGATAATATATTTGTTTGGTGTTGAAAATAGTGTTATATCTTTTATAAATTTGATGAAACTTAAAATAAGTTTAACTAAAAAAATCAAAATATCTTATAATATTATAAAATAAAAGGTATGTATTACTTTGGACCTATACGTTAAATATGTACGCAACTATATTTACGTGCATTAGGATTTAAACTCCAATAAATCACACAACCACAATTAATCTACTACTACCACACGCTTTTACGATTGTAGCCATAGGATTAAGACTTAAGAGGATCAGAGAATCGTCCTGGTGTGAAGGGCTCATGCGATTGGAGTGCTCCATCGATCGCCATCGTCTCACGCTCATGCAACGCAAAAGCAAGTACACGGCGACGGGGTATGCATCGCACAAAACACACGTCGGTGTACACGTACGGCAGCTAGCAGTGTGTGGAATCCAGCCAAAAAGGGCACCCATCAGAACCAGATCGATATATAAGATCATCCAACGAATTACTGCATGACAGCCCAGCTCTATCTGACGATCGATTGACCAAATGGAAAAAGGCTAGATAGTGCGATTATATATGCGGCGCCGGCGTCGACTTGCTTCACCATTAATTAGTTAGTACTCCCCCTGATTAACAATGTAAAATTTTCTAACATTGACCACATACATATAGATATTAATAAATCTAGATACAAACATATATCTAGATTCATTAACATCTAAATGAATATGAGCAATGCTAAAAAGTCTTACATTGTGAAACGGAGGAAGTAGTACTACTATATCAATTGTAAATTGTACTTCATCTGTACCATTTTAAATGCAATTATAGGTTTTTATATCCAACGTTTGACCATCCACCTTATTTAAAAATTTATAAAAAAATAAAAATAATAAGTCACGCATAGATTATTATTCATGTTTTATCAGATATTAAATAAGAAAATTTTAAATAAGATTTTAAATAAAATGGATGATCAAACATTGGAAAAAAAACTCATAATTGCACCATGAATGGAGTATTTTAAAACATGACATGCAATTGTAGGACCATTAATTTCGATCAAATTAAACCCAAATCTCAAGTCGACCAGCCTTCGTGCGGATCCTATCCTTTATTGGTACTCCCTCCGTTTTTTCTTTAAAAAAACTCAACCTCCCTTTCCAAGGTTAAGGTTTTTGGGACAGAGGGGTAGATGTGATGGATGCATGGTGGCCTACCTGTCAAACTCAAAACTAATTACCCCAGGTCCAAGTGACATCACACATGTAGGGATTATGCATATCCAAAATAACTTTATCTTTCATGCAACCCACACACCAATAGAAAATAATAATAAAAACTATAATACCTTCCACTTTATCAAATCTTAATATAATTGTCTCTCAGTTGATTACCCCTTAAATATCCTACTTTTTAAAACTCCATAAACAATAAAATGACTACTTAAAGATGATCTTGTTTTGGACAAATAAAAGGAAAAAAAAACAATCTTATTTCTGATGGAGGGAGTACATATGCTGGCTGTTATTGGCCTTAATTGGTGTCTCATCAGTTAGAGAGTTAGGTCACCAACCCACAAGTTTCTTTTTGGTTCGGGGCCTATATGTCTCTTTTTTTGTGTGTTTGTGTTGTTATTAATCATCTCAATCACACAATCCCTAAATGGCTCGCTTGTCTGCTTCAGATCATCAAATCTGATCAATTGTCAGTTAATCCCACTTAATCATATGAATCAATCACTCGGTCTCTCAAGTCTTCTATATTTGAAGAACAAATTGCTAATCAGTCTCGATCTCTCAATTATCATGGAAAAACGGACAAAACGTCATCGAATATCACTCTAAAATAATACTCCATTAGTTTCAGTTCATATTATAAGTCACTTTAGGTTTGTCTTAAGTCAAACCTCCTCAGGTTTAACCAAGTTTTTAAAAAATAACTAAATACACTATACAAATTTGATCAATCCTATAATTAATTGTTTCTACATTTTCTTATAAATTTGGTTAACTTGAAGAGTTTTGAATTAGGGTAAATCTAAAGTGACTTTTAATAAAACGGAGGAGGGAGTAGAAAACATCACGGTATGTTCTTGAAAAAAAAATAGGAAATGATCTAATATCAAATAAACAGAAGATGTGATGCTTCAAACTTAGGCAGCTACCTCACCATCTTGTGGAGCTAGATGGAAGACCCTCGAGCGTTTCTCAATGTGTTCTTGAAACAGCCGTGCAAATCCAAAATAGGTAGTATATATATAACACATACCAGAAAATCCAGTCCAGCAATTTGCATTATTGACACATTTGATCTACTATCACCATCGATCGATCAAGACATGAATTCAATACACGTAGCGACTATATTAATTAACGGATAACTAATGATCAATGTGTTTTTTTTTTGTATAGGTGTGACTGATAGATGTACCGGTTGTTTATTTGATGAGTAGTTCACTGATAATGAAGTGAACTACTCCCAGATTGTGTTGGGTGATGGTTAGGAGTAATCCCTGCTCAACTTTCGTACAAGTACAGTACTAATGTACTATCTACCCCTCAGTCCGGCTGATCTCGATCGACTGATATACAGCTTGAAAGTGAGTGCACATTATACACGTATGATCAAATAATTAATTTCATGCTACTCATTCTGATTAGGCTATTAGGATATATATCTAGTACAACATAAATCAAGTTAAAGAAATAAACACGTGTACAATATTTAAGCCCAGCGAAATTCGATCGACACACAGGTGATCGGTCGTTGATTTTGAAAGATTGTATTTTTTTTAAGACAAGGAGTACATACAACTTATAAACCACTCTTGGAAGAAACAATGGTTATGCATATTATTGCCAACCATAATTAAAGGTTTAGCAATAGATCTTATCTCTGTCTTTAAGGAGTAATTAAGTTGTTATTTTGTAGTTTGCAGTCGTCTATCTTGCAATATTTGTATAATTAGTTGTAACTTCTAAGCAAAAGGCGGAATAAATTATATATTATCATACGTTACTTCCGACATGCGCAAAACAGAGCATCATATATGCAATCGAAGATTAGCTATCACGGTGTTTCTGTGTTGGTGCACGTGAAGCTGTGGAGCTGGATTAGTGATGCTTAATGATGCAGGCCAACTCCGTCGCAATGATATGGAACACAAGTTAATAATTTGGTCTACTCTGGCTAGTTAGGAAGGAATAATTATTGTGGATTTCGAAAAAGAGTGGTTTAAGGCTTCCTGTTTGAATTTAAAAAAATGCTAAATATGAGATATATGCATATCAAAATAGAGGGGGTGAGATCTGAACCTAGGAGCTCATTAGTTGTCCATATTCCCTGAAAAGTCAAAACGGTTTATTAGAGAATAAAAATTAATTTGTAAGTAAAATTTTTATATATTTGTTTGTTGCGACTTGAAAACCAATGTTAAAAAATTACGTTAAAAATATCTTAAAATTAATTTTAAAATTAAATTTGAAAATTCAAATTTTAACTTCTGCTTTGGCTTATTAGGACCGATGGGGATCAGCTATCTCACATCTTATGGTTTTAGCCGGAAGAACCCCACCCCGAGCCTTTTCTCACTCTAATTGAATCAAACTTGGTCTAGCTAGAGTTTGCCAGTGAATTAGGCTAGTTCGTGCTTCTCTAATTTTTCCTCAAATATATCTGGTGGTTACAGAGTTTCTTCGCAGGCCAAAGAGGCAATGACGAAGAAGTCAAGCATTATCGCATCATAACTGCATCTACGTGGATCCAACTGCCTATACTAGCTAGTTGACCTTAACAATATTAGCCTTTGACTTTATATTTTAACTTTACATCGACGAGTCTGACTTTTTTTAAAAAGAATTTTCTCGAACGGATTATAATTATAGTTATCTAGGAGCAAATAATTAGTATTGTCAATCCAGGAATAAAGAAAATTATAAAATGGTCAGACATTTATAGAGTCAACTAAATTAAGTATTTAACCGATCAAAAAGTTTAGATTATTTTGTTTTCACTTTCTACTTATAATACTAGGACCCAATTTAAAACATGATAATTGAACTGAACCTATTTGCTGGGGAGCTCCTACTTGTTGGGCTCTTTCTTGTTTATCTGCCCAAAGCTAGCTAGCAACTCCTACAAAAAGGATGGCCCTTGTGTGGCGTTTAGCTAGTTTCTAGACTCTTGGCATGTGGCAGTTTGGGACCAAGAAGATATAATTACTGCTTGAAAATCACTGGAGTAAGTTGCAAGTTAACGCGGTTAATTCTATACCTCAAGTATTAAAAAAAAAACTACTAGTAGTTGTAGAACAGTAGAAGTGGATCGAAGACACACGGCATGAGCATGACTTGACCAGCGGTTGGTTTGTGGCTGGCTGTACATGTGTGTACGTTGCTGGCTTAGTTAGTTAGCAACTTGAACCACTAATCACGACGATTTGTAGCTGACAAAGATTATCATCGGCAATTGCATCTTACTTGGCATTTTGGGAACGAGTCGTAGTGTCATTGTGTGTTTTCTCTTGCTGTAGTGAACAAACCAGATAACTTAATCACTGTGCGGGGATAGCTCAGTTGGGAGAGCGTCAGACTGAAGATCTGAAGGTCGCGTGTTCGATCCACGCTCACCGCATTTGAATTTTTAATGTCTTTTGCCATCTATCTGTTTTTTTCCCCATTTCTGTCACTAATGTAAATTTCAGTTCACCGGATTTGAATTCGCCGTTCTTTCCACCACTAGCGTGTTTGGAATTCACCGCTATCTTGTTCGTCATCGTCGTCGACGGCGTGGCTGACCGGTGAACAGACCAGTCCCAGCGGCCAAACACGTGAATTCTCCAGCGTATTTCCGCGCTTCTTCTTCGCTATTGAATCTCTCTCTATCTCTCGTCACGATGAGCTCATGCCCATGACGGCATGATGGTTGAATGGTTGATCAGCCGTTGCTGGGCTCAATCTGCTGCTCCTGTTTGGGCTTGGTTATAAGTCCAGTTGCTACATATGCCTAAACAAGGGTTCGAAACTTCGAATACAAAACTCATTGTTTTCACACATAATTTCCTCTCATAATAAAGAGTACAGTAAGACGAAGCACATTCATGTCAGGTCTGGGCTGTTTGTTATCTCAAAGCTAGCACAGGTTTCAGGTTAGATAGACATATAATCTTGTGACAAACATATGCACTTAGGAACAATCTGTTTTCTCTACAAACTCAAGTCACAGCGATCTTCAGTCTAACCACTAGTGATGAACTGATGGCTGACATTACACTACATCAAATTGTATCAAGAACCAGGAAGTCTATCAATGTGGGTGAAACCTGCTACTACCTTTACCAGATGGAAACATCGTCTTACAGAGTACAGGAACTGAGACAAATGGTCAGATGAAGACTGCTCAAAACGAGGCATAAAATGGAAGCTATCCCATGAACCCACTGATACCAAGCTTGTCTGCAACGTTGTACATCACTAGATCGTTCCACCCTGGCCCGAATAATCGCTCGCCACCAATTATAAATGTTGTGGCCCAGGTGAGTAGAACCACCGAGAAAATGGTAAAGCCAATTGCTGACCGGACAACATCTGCAAAAGAAGCTAAAATGTGTAAGAAAAATGTAGACCACACGGTTACCATGAAGTTCCATAACATCTTATGCTAGTCAGGATAACATATGCAGTAGAAAAACTTGCAAGACATGGAAAACTCAAGAGATGAGAAGACATATGCTCCTCATCTTGGCAAGGGTTTGGGATAACGCTGTATTTCATTTACAGGTTGCAGGGTTCAGAAATTACCCCAAGGCTATGGCATTTGACTAAACCAAAACAATCACTTTGAAACATTGTGATACTGGATACCCAATTAGTTGAGGCATTTTATCCCTTATTGTCTGAAAGGGAATCATCGAATTTCTAGTCTGCATGCCTCATCAACAAATGAATACTATGACTACAAAAAGAAAATATATCTATAACCTCTAGAAGTGTAAGAAAGCAAATGCCAGCACAGAGAAACTGATAGAATTATCTCTTCTCGCTACAAAGTATGTGATAGTAATAGTATCATGGTGAAATATCTCATCTTTACTGCTAGCATCTGGAATAACCCAGCAATGCCACTGAAAAGTTACTTCAAAGTCTGTTGAAGTTGGTCCAGATTAAGATGCGACAAAATTCTCATTACTATATAATCCTTTTTCTTTACTCTAGTTTAAAAAATTAGCTAAAAATTTCTGCAAACTGGTAATGTGATGAACGACATGATGATCGCACAAGAATGATGCTGCTATTTCAAGCAATCCCCGATTTCAAAGCATTGCACATTTGCACTATCACGACCTAATTAGTTTACTACAAACTGGACAGATTTTGATTAAATGTTGATGCTCCAACTTGTTTTCCTAAGTGTCAAGATGAAGCAAATGTTTCCCTAGATTAAATTACAGCAACATTAGATTTCAAGGATCGCAGATTGTTCCTTTGGTGTATCTTGTCCTTACTGACTTTGATCAGTGAGCTTTAATCCTAAATTCAATTACCAAGTACACACACTGCTCAGATTTATAGGCATCAACAGCTTACAACAGAGTGACGTTTATTCTGGTGTACAAGAAATTCTTTTAATGCCAACCAAATAATTGAAGGTCAAAAGAGAGCCTAGTGGTCAGATTCATTAGATGAATAATAATAACTAACTAACTAAAATGGTTCAAAACCCCCTTCTCAGAGTGGAAATAACCATATCCTATCAGTATATTCTAACCAAGATAGGGAGTAGCAGACACCGAATGTGCCCCAAAACAACTACAACAAATCATTAACATGACCAAGTCGATCTTTAGTAATCAGTTGCCACTAACAAGTAGGGAGCAACACCCTCCAAGGCTCCGTTAGCAGCCTCTGATTATACCACTAAATTCTACACCAATCAAGATCGTACGGAGAGTCTTAAGACCAGCTAATTTCTGAAGAATCGCTAAATTACAGAGTAGCACTCCCATGTTTGCACAAAATTAGATACAATGGCAATATATCAGTTAACAGCTTCTGATTAATAAATAATAAGGACTTCATTGCATCACAGATTCACAAGATGGGTTACTACAAAACCTACGAGACGACCTAGATAGATCCAAGAGCAACTCAAACCACGCAAACGAAATCGCACAGGTGATAGATGATGAGATCTTAGGAGGCGGCGGCTCACAGGGGCGGATTCGGGAGAAGGCGGCGGAAGAGGGGGAGGTCGCCGGCGAGCGGAGGACGGGCCAGAAGTAGCAGCAGTTGATGGCCCAGAGGAAGGGGAGGCAGGCGAACCCCCAGAGGAAGAAGCGGCGAGCGTGGCCCTCCGCCTCCTCCAGCGGCAGCCCCAGGGGCCCGTCCACGGTGGCCCAGACTGGAGGCGGAGGCGCGCGGCGCGCGGCGGCGGCGGATGGGCGGCGGCCGGCGGCGGACGGGCGGGGGAGGAGGCCGGATTCCTCGTCTTCGGGCACTCCGGCAACCCTTGCCTCCATCACTGTTTTTCCTCTTTTCTCCCCTTCCGCGCTACTTCTGTCCTTTTTGTTTGTGTGCCCCTCTAAATCTAAATCTACTGTACATCGTAATCGTAATCATAAAAATCTATAGGGAGTATAATTTTAAATTAAACGTCACATAAACTTAAAAATCTCTTAAATTAATTTTACCCTGCTTGGTATTTTGTATTGTACGCGTACTGAAGAACCCCATTTCATACTAGAAGACGCTTTGACTTTTTTTTCTAAATCAAATTTCGTTTGACCAAATTTATAAAAATGAGAGTAATTTTCACTTAACCCTATGTACTGTGGTCTAAATTGCACAAATCATATAGATTTTAGCACGTGCCACTTAACCCTTGGTATTATAGCTATAAAGTTTCATAAAACAACACTATCGATCATTTTGATTTTGATATTACAGGCTTTTGAGTTCTTCAATCACATCTTAAATTTATGAGTTTTTTTATTTATCATATAATACATGCTTGTAAGTAAAGCCTTTTAAAATTTTGATATAGGAGTATGTAAATTGATTAAGGTGTGGTTTTATGAAACTTCAGGACTATAATACCCGAGGTTATGTGCCATCTGCTAAAATCCATATGGTATTGTATAACTTGAACCAGAATAGGTGAGTTTATGAAATTTACTACAAAGAAAACCTAGAAATCTATCACATCAAATTAATTTCACAATCCATCATTAAATACACTTTTATGACATATTTGTTTTGTGTTAAAAAACGTTGTTGTGCTTTTTTATAAACTTAGTTAAAGTTGATTAAAAATAAATTCAAACGCCTTATAATATGAAATGGAGAGTATTAATTAAGCCAACAAAGAAATGGTTGGTTGTGCACGTGGATGAAAATTCACTTGATTATACTCCGGGTTCCGCTGGATCAAAAAGGAAATTTCGTGCGAGTCTTAAGAGATTCAAATATTTATAAATTCCCCCTGCATGACTGTTTGAAAAGCATAAGGTTTTATGGTTGGAAAAATTATATGAATTGCTTTCGTTTAACGTATTTCAATAGAAAGAATATGTATGATCTCAACTGTCATTTCATTATTATTTTTCCTTCTAACAAATCTAATGCATCATTCATTTTTCCCTCTACTTCTATCTTATTTTACTTCGAGCCAGCAAATCCCTGTGTTTCTTGTGAACCATCCATACATATTTCAAATTTTCATGGGATTAACTCTTAAAAATAACATGCGTTCCAAAAGAGCTTCATAACAAAACAAGATGGTAATAACGTGTGATTAATTGAGTTTTAATTATTACAAATTTAAAAAATAGATTAATCTAATATTTTAGAACAACTTTCGTATAGAAAGTTTTCGCACGAAACATACCGTTTAACAGTTTGAAAAGCGTGACACGAATATCCAAAAAATTATCCTCTCTTCCTAGAGGATTCAAACGGGGCCTAGTGATGGATTTGTGCGTACAGAAGAAGTATGTTCATTAGAGTTTAAATTCTGATATCCGCAGTTACACGTACAATGAGTATTCTTTCAGTAGAACTTTTAGTTATTTCATGCATTACGAACGTGTTTAAAAGAGACGTTCTCATGGGTATGTGCATCCGTTAGCCTATTCTATATCAGTATATCTCTAACAATTTTTTTTTTTGAAGCTTACAGAATACGATCAGATGGCACGATAATTAGCCATCTCAAAAAATGAATCTGAATAGCTCTGAATATCATCACTTAACTTTTCTTAAATTTTTCAGTTCAGTATAATTAATTTAGATGCGGAGCAACAGGCAACAGCAAATCGCCTCATATTGACATCTATATACAACACATTGTCATATATCACGAACCGACTGAAAACATCTGCAGATTAATCGTCGGAAGAACCGAAATAGGGGAAGAATCTGCAATGCAGGGAAGAAAACAATTGAAAAAACGCTAGTCTGGCAGGCCAAGGACCGATCTCCCACCCGATTGCTGAGCTAGCTTGAACGCAACCTTCGATCCTGTGCATATCATATTCTCTCGTAGTCGAGTTTATCCGACTGTAAAAATAGTGTTAAGATTAAGTGGTCAAATGATGGTATATTCTGCATTTTGGCAATGCTGCATGTGTGATGGATTTAGAGATACTGTAATTACCTTGATGAGCATGTAAGTTGGCAGCCATGCCGGTGGAGTTGGGATTCCAACCCAAGCGATCTGTCCAAACATATGAATGAGATTCAGAAGTCCAAATCTACAAAATATACAGAAGAAATGAAGTGGCAGGTGACTCACCAGGGCATACTCCCCTGTTTCAAAGATTCTGATGTCCAAAACCTGCACGGTAATGACGAACAAGATTATGACCGTAGCTAGAACGAAGATGTTCTTACTGCTAGGTTTAATTAGCTGAAATTAACTTCAGGTTCAGTAAGATGGGCTAAATAATTACCTCGCCACGGTCCTCGTATATGTAGTCTAGCCCCTTGAAGAAAGGCGGGTGTCCAACTGACAGATACTGAATCAATGAAACAAATTTTTTAAAAAAATCATGTGCAGGGGAGGAAATCATAGACTGAAATTACAGCACAAAGAGTAGAAATGAATGAAGCATCTATGCAGTAGCATCGATCAGTGTGCTTACGTTGATGCTGTTCAAGTACTTCTCCTTGTCGACGCGCACAATCTGGCCCTTCTTCACTGTGGCGCATCATCAACCAAATCAATTGGATGAAAATAAATGGATTGGTTAATCAAGTATAAACAAAAAAACAAACAAGAAGCTAAATGGCTTTGATGCTTGTTCAGAACTCAGAGCTGAAATGCAAAGTTGCAAAGCGTATTCATTACTCGAGTAGACAGGTTTCTTCTTGAGGATCTTCTTCGGCGCCGGCGCAGCCGCCTGGCCGTCTCCCGCCGCCGCCGCGGCGCCGCCGGTGGCGGGCTTCTTCTCCTCCCCGGCCGGCTCGGCGGCGGCGGCGGCGGCCGCCTTGACAGGAGAAGCAACACGTCTCCTCCTCCTGGCTGACGCCGGCCAGCACGCGGTTGGCGTGACGGAGAAGAGAGCGCGCGGCGAGGAGAGGAGAGCTTCCATGGCGAGAAGCTTAGCTTTGGCAATGGCAATGGCAAAAAGCAAAGTGACGAAGTGCACGTAAATATGTGCCACATGAATTGCACGCGGCAGATAAGGTGACCACTGGGCCTGAGCTAGCGCTCTCAGTTTTGGGCCAACTGTCACAAAGCTTCAGGCCCAGCTCACCTCATTTGGGTAAGGCCCATATATGATGATTATATTATATGAATGAATTAGCAAAAGAAAAGAGAGAGAGAGATAGACAGAAAAAATAAAGGAGAATTGGAGGAGTCAAGGTCATGGATCATGACACCGTCTTAGATTGTTGTATGCTCGACCTCAGCGAATGAGCGAGCAAATGAGGAATTCCGCTTTAGTTTTATGTCGCTATTTAGCTTGGAAAGAGTAAACAACAGCGGCAAGTGGAAGGGAGAAAAGCGTTGAGAGCAATGCAAAGCCTAGCTTAAGCTTAGGAGGACCCCCCCCCCCCCTTTTTTTTTTTTTTGCAATGGTCATCTTCTACCTTTGCTTCTGCTGGTTTGTGGCACTTGTCGTAACATGCACAATTGACCGATGCCAAGGATCCTTCCTCCTCAAATGAATCCACCGCGTTTTCAACGTCCCCATCCATCCATGATCCATCCCATTTGACCTCTACTTTAGCAAAACATAGCAACCCTTCGAAAATATTCGATCAAACCGGCCCCACGCGTACCATTATTTTGTCTTGCGACGGTTGCGCTGGAAAAAAGCAAAAAAAAATCATGAATCTTCTTCCGCATGTCCAGGTAGTGAATGATCCGAGCATATCCTGGCCCCACATGTCAGTCTAACGAACACCCAGGCGACTCCTGATTGGGTACGGCCTTTTGCCTTTCCCAGATGTATAACAACTGCCATGTGGAAACTGCCATTAATTATTATCTGTATGACATGTGGGGACCACCCGATGACCCTTCCTCCTACTCTGCCTCGCGTTTAAAAGGTCATCGCCTTTCAAGTCTCTCGCTGCGCCTGCGCGTTGCCGTCGAGTCCAACTACTCCATCTCACTGACAGATGGGCCATTCGCCCTCGCGCCACAATGCATGCGGCGGCGGCGGCGGCGACGGCGAGTCGCCGCCCTCGCCGCTGCCGTCTCGCTTCGAGCGGTTCCGCCGCCGCCTCCGCCTGCGCCACCGCGACCGCGCGGGGCGTCCCGGTGGCGACGCCCACGCCTCCGAGTCGGGGACGGGGAGGGCCATCGCCGTCGACGAGTTCGCCGGCATCGCGCGCATCCGGATAGTGAAGGTACGGGGCCGGGTTGGGTGTGTGTGCTTGCGGCTGCGGAGCGGAGGGGGGTGGAATTGGGGATCGGTGGTTTTGATTCATTCCGTCTGTGTACGCTGCTGCTGTGGTTTTGTACGCGTTGTTTTGATTTGGTTGGTGGCCACAGGCGGATATGCAGTTCAAGGACAAGTTCATCGCGTGCCTCTCGCTGGGCGAGCGCACGTACCGCACCGAGAAGTCTGACAAGTTGAGCATATTTTTCATCTAATATATTTCTTTTGTTGTGTTAGATTTTTCGCTTCATTTTCCCCATTTTTGAACATACTCGTGAGGTTTGTTCATTGTCGATGCAGTAGATTTTGAATATTATACTCTGATCAGCTTTTTTGCGTTAGCAAAATTTAAAAGCTTATAAAGTCCGTACGATTTGTGTTAACGAGGAATTAGTACAGGAAATTGGATTGATGCTTTTGCTATTGGAATCTGTTTAAATCCCAAACCTATTTACCAGGCCTTTATTGAAATTTAATTCCATGTTTAATTGCCAATTTTCCACCTGTAAAGCCACCTATCAAAAAGTCAGGTAGTCAAATGACTACAATAACTTCATCTTGTGTATTGACTTCCTTTTACTTCTGTTATCAAGTTTATCCTACATAGGTCCATAGTTGGAATCTAACGCTATTTTCTTTTCCCTGTCTTTGCCTACATTTCAACAGTACTTCCACGCCCGTATGGAACTCTGTGAGTAAGCTGTTACCTTTTTGGTCCCCATGAAGCTGTATTGTGTTGTATCATACTGCTGCTCCACCAATGTAAACATTAGTTTGACAATGCTTACAAATGTGCAGGAAAAGAAGGTTGTGGTAGAAACAAATGGACCTCACATTGCACGCATATCTGTCTTTGAGGTATTTTGCCTTTGTGTTGGCCTTCGACTATAAATATGTGACTTAAGAAACTTGAATTGATAGCAAGTGTTCGTCAAACCAATGTCGCGCCTAATGATGTTAATTATTTTTCTTTTTGTAGACTAACCGATTCTCCAAGAATACTTTGGTTGGTTACTGTGAAGTTGATCTGTTTGAATTGCTCACTAAGGTACAGTGCCTTTCTATTCAGTTTGGTTCATAGATTCTTTTGAAAAAGTCATATTTTCTCTACATTTTAATAATTGAATGTTTTTTTGCACGAGAAAACCCTATGAACATGTTTTATTTAAGAATGTGGCACACTGTAAAATATCGTGATTCAAATCTATATGTATATCCCTATCATATCTGCCCTAATATGAGGATGGCTGGATGATGCAGTTAAGACTGGAGCTTAACAGAAATATGAGCAATACCTTCAAATTTCTAGAAATATTCACAACTTTGTATATAAATATTAATTTGACAAAAATAAATTCCATAACAGGATCTGGATGAACACTCTGAGGTCCTTTCTCTATTGGACCCATCATCATCAGCTACTATTGTGGGCAGCATATCCATCTCATGTTACATTGAAGTAATCACCTTTTCCCCCTTTATCTTGAGTGTGGCACTCACGGAACATCTTCCAAGTAGTAAAGCTGTTCTCCACTGTTTCTGTTGCAGGATCCCGTTGAAACAGAACAAAGTTTTGCACGCCGTGTCTTGGCTATAGTGGTACTTTCTCAATACTGATTAAACATTTGCTCTTTTCATATGTGAAATTCTGAATAATACCTGATAATCTTCTATTGAACTATAGAGCACACTAACGTTATTGTTTTCACGTTGTTTCGATTGATTGTGAATTTATAATGTTTGGATATAATGATTACTTCCCTGGTCATCTCATGGGCTGTTAGGCTATATGACCAACACTATTTTTCAAGAAGCATGTTGAATATGGCAGCTTGTATCATTTACCTTTTAGCATCCCTGGTTGCTTTATTTACACTATTAGTTAGCCCTAATATTATTCTTGAAACACTCGTTAGTCACCTGCACATAATTTACATTATTTTGAAAACCCTTGCCTATCAATTTGCATTGCATGTGTTGCCTTCATTTCTTTGTATTCCAGTCTACAGAGCATAAATGTGCTATTTTTACAACAGGATTACAATGAAGATGGAGAGCTATCATTATCTGAATTCTCAGACCTGATGAAAGCTTTTGGTAATAAATTAGCAGTTGCAAAGGTATGACATATTTCCCATTCTTTTTTAATATTTTGTTCGTTGTAGTTGTAATCAGGTCCATCCGCAGTTCTCCCTAGTATATCATATTAGTTTCTCTCATATACCAGATTGAAGAGCTTTTCCGTCAAGCTGATAAAAATGGTGATGGTATAGTTGACATGGATGAACTGGCAGCCCTTCTAGCTAATCAACAAGAGAAGTAACTAACCACTACCTTAGCATATTTAGTTTTGTTTCCAAAGTTAATCATTGTTTTAGCTCTAAAACGTAATGGTATAACTAGTTAATCTCTGTCCTCTTCTTCAGAGAACCACTTATCAGTAACTGTCCTGTCTGTGGTGAAATTCTTGGTAAACACGACAAAATAAATGATATGATACACATGACACTTTGTTTTGATGAGGGAACTGGTAATCAGATTATGACTGGAGGATTTCTAACAGATAAGCAAGCATCATATGGGTAAAGTTCTACACTTATCAACAACAATATTTTTCTGTTCTTTTGGAAACTTATATGAAATTAGTAAGCTATATTCCAAGTCATACATCTGCCATGTGTAGGTGGATGTTTAAGCTTAGCGAATGGGCTCATTTTTCCTCGTATGATGTTGGTTTGCACTCGGGCTCTACTGCTTCTCATATCTTGGTATGTTTCAGCTAATCCATTAGTTAGATTAACTGCCATTCTCTATTTATGTGGGCTTATTAACAGAGCTTGTTCTGGTCCTTTTGGGTCTGCTTTAAGGTTTTTTCTCCTTAAAGTTGCATATTTTAATTGCTCTCCTTTCTTTCATTTACTCAATACATGGATTAGGTTTTCGACCGGCGAACTAAGAGACTAGTTGAAGAAGTTATAGACGGAAAGATTGTGTTGTCTATGAGAGCTTTATACCAATCAAAAGTAGGGCTAACTCTTATTGACACAGGTATGTTGGAATAAGAAGCAGAGCAGTTTGTCCCATATTTTCCCATTAGCCATTTATATACCTAGAATGCCAACAAACATTACATTGTTCATTCAAATGTTCTGGATTTTCCCTCACTGGTACATACATGCAACACAAGTCATAATGCTTTATTTTCAAGAATGTTGGTTTATGAATCTAACTACCGTGGGCATTACAACTTTACAATGTCTCTAGAGTTTATGTTTAGCAGTTACCATTTTATGAACAAGAAGCTAACTGTTCTGTGAGCTAGAGTTCAGACTTGAACTTCTCCTGGACTGCGTACTACACACTTGTTGAAATTCTTATGGTCCCTGCACCTTTGCTTGCATGCAGCTGGAAACAAGAAAGCAACAATTACTGCTAGTTTTTGAGAATCCATCCTTACACAAATGTTGACACAAGAGTGATGGTTTATTTTTACGAATAACTATATTATAATGTTCTGTGTTAACAAGCATTTCTTTTAATCTTTCTATGGATGGTCTTTATGATTACTTAATGTGTTAACCTATGTGGACTTCTCAATAGACGCTAACGCCAAAGAAAACATTTTACATTGATATGCCTGTGTTCTTTTGAATTTTTGCCATGCAGGTGTCAAAGATCTCTTGAAGAACCTATCTGAGAAGCAAGGAAAAAAGATGAGCTCACCTGAATCTGCCAAAGATATTCCAAAGTTCCTTGAGTTGTTTAAGGTATGGATTATGGACTGCCCTTTTTTTTTCTTGTACACATATGGATTATGTCCATAAACATGAAGAAGTTCACTTTTAATATCTCAGTAAAAAGAACTCCAAACAGGGGTCTTAATGCCAGAACTGTTTTTTTTTTTAAAAAAAAAAAAATCCATCCAACGGGAGAGATCCTGAAGGCATTGCATTCAAAGTCAAGAAAAGGGCCTGAAAGCTGGCTATTACTTGTACTATCGTACGGGGACTCCGTTGCCCCTGGCCGTGTCTTAACCCATACTTTAGGGGAACACACAGTGAGGGCCCTCTTTTTTTTTGTGAGAACCAAGGTTTGAACCGTGATTAGTAACCTCACAACTGGAGAACTTACCACCTTGCTACAGGCATGTTCTCGCCAGAACTGTTTAGAACTTTGTACCCGTTATAGAAGGCTTCTGGCTTTTTTTAGTGTCTGGGAGCTGCATGTTTCTGCCCTTTTTACTTCCACTAAAAATGTTTGCATATTTTATGCACATAACTATATGTAATCCATGCCATGCTTTGCACAAAATGCAGGATCAAATTAATTTGGATGAAGTCAAGGATCCTCTTGAAAGTTTCAAGGTATGGTATCAATGTCTGGCTCCTCCACTTGTATCCACTAATGGCCAGAACCTGCTTTTGCAGCTTTCTACGTCTGTGCAGGCAATATTGTAATCGTCAGTTTTTTTTTTAGGGGGGGGGGGGGGGGGGGGGGTTGACATGAAAGAATAAAAGGAATTCGTGATAACTAATTGCCTAATTCCAATGATGATTTGAGATCTTAAATATGAATGGGAAGCTTAACACTTGGTTGTAAAGAATCAGAATCTCTCTAATTGCATATTATGAAGGTATCTGATGAACTCTTGGTTTGTCAAGGAACCAAATTTTATTGTGCATTAGACAGTTGTCGCACAAAGTGATGCTCATGGTCCTTTGGTCATTACTTTTAAAGTATGCAATTGCAGATCACCTAGCATACCAGCAGACCAGCTTTTTGAAATGAGCATTAGTTGTTACTGAATTCCTTTTCCTAATGCCATTAGCACTATTACTTGTTTTTACAAGTGTCTGTTCATATTTTCCATATAGCGGCAATCTTGCTAATATTTTTTAGGAACTTTGGATTGGTATTACCCATTTGCAGTCTTGTTGGTTTATACTTACACAGTACTTAAGTAAGGTCACTTTCTTTTGCTATAGGCTTGTGACCTTGTGTTCATATATTTACTGATTATTTTTGAAATAGGTCCCTTGACTCTCAGACTTCCAATGGTACCTGAAATGATTTTGAGCCTCACTAGAAGTTGATTCTCACCAGTTATCATAAAGTGTATATATGCACTGAATTACTTGTTCTTTGCAGACATTTAATGAATTCTTCGTAAGACAACTGAAGCCTGGGGCCAGACCAATTGCATGCTATGAGCAAGACACAATTGCTACCTGTGCTGCTGATAGTCGTTTAATGACTTTCAGTTCTGTTGATGAAAGCACAAGATTATGGATTAAGGTAATGCATTCCTTCGCTAATTTTTGTGAACTGCACTCATAGACTTATTGCGTACTTTGAATCAAGCAAACAGTTGGTAGCTTTCCTATACTTGGTAGCTTTCCTATACTTTTTACAATTCCCAAGGTGAATTGAGTAGTGTCATAGGAAATTGCATTTAAGCCATTTGGAAGAATGCCACGTCTGAAATGGTGCTTACAAGTTACAGCACACTGAACATAACATAATTTGCCAGGAAACAATAGTCAATCATATAAGACACTATAAATGGAAGGACCACATCGACTTTGAAATGACATTGTTGTTCGCACTATTGTACTATAAAATGTTGTAGTAAAAATATCTTGTTTTTAGTGACAAATTATCTCTGCTTTTAATGGTAGATTATTCAGCTGAAGTCTTATTGCAGTTTTTCTTTTCTGTTCCTAGGGTCGCAAATTTTCTATCGAGGGTCTCCTTGGGAAGGATGTACACTCTGATGCTTTGTGCAACGGATCATTGGTAATCTTTCGGCTTGCACCTCAGGTAAGCTTTTAATATCCTTGCCATTCCATGTTTATGGAGGCTATTTTGTAATATGGAGCAAACTATTTGCTTCCAAAAGACTCACGCTTTTGTAGAAGACATTCTGTAATTTTGCTACTCAAATTCTGTGCTTTGCAGGATTACCATAGGTTTCATGTTCCCGTCTCAGGAACTTTGGAGAAATTTGTGGAAATTCCTGGATGCTTGTACACGGTATAGTATACTCATCTTAGCATGCTTTTGTGCCTCTTCGTGGAGACCATGTCTTGTGTCATGTGATCTGTTCATCATTCCTCACTTCCTCGTCATTAAATGACTGACACAAATATCTTTAAATTTGATAGGTCAATCCTATTGCTGTGAACAGCAAATATTGTAATGTTTTCACCGAGAACAAACGAGTTGTTTCAATAATCTCAACTTCAGAGTTTGGAAAGGTTTGTACTTCTATTCTTTTCCCCCTAGACTACCAGGTACCAGCTTACTGCTTTGCGTGCCTCTCGCTTCCTCTGTTTCTTTTGTCAAACATCAGTATGCGGTTGATTTCCAAAAAAAAAAAAAAAGGTTTTTTTTTTAAAAAAACTACTTCATTAGGGGCATTCATATATTATAATGCTGACATTTTGAAATACTTATTGTTTTTCGAAACAAACTAACTGAAAAGGATGTCCCCTTCATTCTGGCTGAAAGCTTCAATGTTTTACCGCATGTTCGAATTACACGAACACACCAAGTATAACCATGCACTGTGAAGTGAAAGCAGCCTTGGGCCTTGTCATATTTACATTTCCAATATAATCCTTATTACACAACACTGCCTTTAACTTTGCCGCCACTCACTGTGCACTGCTTTGCTTATAACATGGTTCAGGTGGCATTCGTGGCCATTGGAGCAACAATGGTTGGAAGCATCGAGTTCTTGAAAGAAGAGGGTGACTACGTCCACAAAGGAGATGAGGTTTTCTTTACGCATTTGTTGTTTCATGCAACAGCTGTACCGCTTGTGTCCACAGATTATCTAATGCATGATATTTTCTCCCAGTTTGGATATTTCGCTTTTGGAGGGAGCACAGTAATATGCGTCTTTGAGAAGGTTTCTCTTTCTCGCTTCTGCTGACTAAAACATCTAGCCGTATTCGACTACACATCCAAATTCCATGACCTTATCTATTTCTCAAATTGTATCATTCTTTTCATGACAGGATGCAATAGAATTTGACGCTGATCTTCTGGCCAATAGTGCCAGATCACTGGAAACTCTCGTCTCCGTCGGCATGAGACTGGGCGTCTCCACAAGGAACAGAGATCTGCAACCTCAAGAGCTAGAGAAATGTTCGCTTGAATGATGTGCCAATATTTTGCATGCAGAAAGTTTTTTTTTTTCCGAGGATGACACGAAGAAAGGTTGAAAGTAGCAGCTTCCATGCTTATGTTAGTTCAATAGGTTGTGTTAATAGTTGGCTTCTTGTTTGGATGATTGGATCCACTCTGTGAATTCTGTAAAGAAAATGTACATCGGGACACGATTCATGTTTGAATTTTTGTCCCCCATACCTTACAGTCACTGTATCTTTGTTAGGATTACAGTTAATCAGTGTTCAGTGATGCTTAGCACTGCTAATGCCACCTTTTGTCAACTCAGCTGTTTAATCACCGGCAACAGATATCATCTCAGCCTTTTCTTGCCTGTGTTGGAAAAGCAGTGGGTTTGCAAAACCACACAATTTTTATTACTGGATCCAAACTTGCAGTGGAAGATTTTGACGTTTCAGTTCTCTCCAATTTTCCCAACTTCTAATCCTTCATTTTTTACGCACACGTTTTCTAAACTACTAAATACTCCCTCCGTCTCTTAATATAAGAGATATTTTTTTCAGTCAAAAAAAATATAAGAGATTTTTTTGACATTTTGCTTGCACTGTTTAACCATTCGTCTTATTTAAAAAAGTTTAGAATTATTATTTATTTTTTTACTTACTTATCGAAAGTATTTTAATTAACTTTTCGTTTTTTATATTTTGTACAAATTTTTTTGAATAAAACGAGTGGTCAAACAGTACAAGCAAAATGTCAAAATCCCTTATATTAGAGGACGGATGGAGTAGTATATTTTTTTTTAAAATTATATTAATCTATATTTTAACTTTATAAAGCTAATACTTAATTAATCATTGAGAGAAAAAGGCTCCCAACTGCGGACAGAAAAAGTTCCCAACCACACGTCCACACATAACGAACACAGTGCATTGCCTGATATTCCTATTTTGGAGGAGACGTCTTTGTGAGAGAGACTTGCTGGCAGGTGGGCCCGATCACCACTGGGTGCATTGTCATAGGTCCAGAATGCATGGTAGGACAGTATCGCCCTTGGCATGTGGTCACTGTTGACTTGTTGACCGATGAAAAGAGCTTGAACGTATTACAACAAATTCACCAATTCCTTGGTAGCTAGCTAGGCAAGGGTTGCTTCCCAACAAGTTCATTTCTCTCGTCACCCTTATCCCCTTGCCAATTGGTTGTCTCTTTCGGGATTTTTGTGACCGCTTCTCTTTGATGTTTTGACTGGGCTGTTTGACAGAAACATGCATGGTATAATTCTCCATGTGTTACCTAAATTTTATTTTAAATAATAAACCATCCTCATGTGTTTTACGGTTTGTCTTGGAAATTCATAAAAAGATCAAGATTTAGTATTTTCTAAAGAAAAGGTAGATTGGACAAACAATCATTGGAAACAAGAACCGTGCAGAGCATAAACAAAGCTTCGCTGCAGTAATTAAGGCAACAAAACCAAAGAACTCCCACACAAGTACACAACTGCCAATTCAGAGTTAATATATACGGAAGTAAATTTCTGGAGAAGAAGAGATTACACACTACGGAAGCATAACTATATGATTAACCATCACCTAATCTGCCACAGAAGCTACAAAAACATAATCTGCATGATGAAATCTTTACAGAATTACAGTAGGCCGGGCCGGGAATGGAAGGGGAAGTGAGGCGTCACGAGGGCGGCGCCATCAAGGTTGCTCATCTTCTTCTTCTTCTCCTTCGCCTTCGTCGTCGTCTTCCCCTCCTCCTCCTTGCTGCTCCCCTGCTGCTTCACCTTCTTCTGCTGCTCCTGCTTGCTGCAATCGTCGTCGTCGTCACAGTCGCCGGGCTTCTTGGGGACGACCACCTCGGCGTGCGACGACATGCAGCATAACAAACCCATGCTTTCACCCTTAATCAGAGTTTAGTTGAGCTCACTGACACATTGTGCTGCTGCTGCTGCAGCTGTCTGCTCTTGAGCTTTGTGGTAGACTGGTAGCATTTGGGATGTGTCACACGGCCATTTTATAGGGTAAGGAGACTAGGAGAGTGGCTCCAGTCTTCCAGGGGAAGATTGCAATTCAATTCTATCCTTCGCCGTGTTTAGTTACAAAGTTTTTCTTTAAACTTTCGACTTTTCCATCACATCAAAATTTTCCTACACACACAAACTTTAAACTTTTCCATCACATCGTTCTAATTTCAACCAAACTTCTAATTTTAGCGTGAACTAAACACAGCCCTTGTTAATATAAAAAAAAAGGACAGTTCCAGCGGAAAGAGTATCTTCTTAAAAGAATAAATAATCTGACCACGTGATCTTGCTTTCGTCGGAGATAGAGCGGAGCAGGTGCAAGTATCTGGCTGATTAATTTTACTCGTTGTTTCCAGCCCCATTGTTTGGCTAATCAGAGTAATAAGCAAAACGATATATTTACAAATGAAAAATAATTTATAAATAAAACTTTTATATACGTGTTCTTAACGATCTAAAATAAAAGTATGGGAAAAAACTACGATGAAAAGAAATCTCAAAATCAAATTTAAATTTAAGATTAAAAATTTAAATTTTAGTTGATAGGTATAAGCATAAACGAAAAAGATGAGTCTGGTACATTGTCCTGAAAGCTGTGGCTTAATTTGACCGATTACTGAACAGAACAGTGCAGTGAGAGCTTCCTTGGAAAGCAAGTTTCTTCCCGGTTTTTACAACTTCTTCTGTCCGTTTAATACTTTCGTCGTTATTGCGAAATTTTATACTACTTCCGTCGTGATTGAGAGAGCCCTGCCAATCATCTCTTCCGGCGGAAGCCGGGTGGAAGCTCTTGGGAACTTGCGTAATACTACTATGTGGCTTTTTATTTCTAATGAAAATATAGATGAAGTTAGGGTGCACAAACACACACGAAAAACATTACCGTATAATTAATTAAGTTTTAATCATTATAATTTTAAAAGTAGTTAAAGTTACTTTTTATATGCAAAAACTTTTCCCAAAACATACGTTTTGTAGTTTAAAATGTGCTAATGAAAATCGAGATAAAATCTATACGTTTCGTTTTTAATCTGAAACACAACCGTTGTGACCTGTGAACATTGGTAGGATTGACAAGTCTGGGAGTGTGATATAGTTAATCGCCCGATTGCGACTTAATGACCTTTCTGCGATGAGCTGCAGACATTTGCAACGATGGACCAGGATTTGATCAATTCAATCAGTTCTCCTTTAATTTTTTGAAAACGAAAGACAGTATGCTGGTTGACCACCTGCTTCATGCTCATGCAAAGGGCAAAAAATACAAAAAAGAAAAAAGAAGTGAAGAAAATGGAGATGCGGGGGATCGAACCCCGTGCCTCTCGCATGCAAAGCGAGCGCTCTACCATTTGAGCTACATCCCCTGATTTGATATATTGCTTCCATTTTATTTTATTATCATTGATATAGGAAGATTTGCTCCACACTTTTTTCATTTTTGGAGAACATTTGCTCCACACATTGAACAATCAGTTTCCGTTATCCTGTGAAATGTAAATGGAAGGGGTATTAAGTGCGTATAAAGTTTATAGAACGAACTCTGTTTTCAATTCGTACAACATTTGCAAACTGACGGTCGGCATGTTAGGACAACTACAATCAAGTCAGGAAAAAGAGAACATTGAGGTATCATTCGCCTGTACAAAACTACAAAAGCACTCTAAGCTTCATTAGTTGAGCTAATCACTCTAGTAAGCTATAGTCAGATAACAACAAAAGAATGCTGCAGATCAAATACAGTATATATCACCGGTGTCTCTAATTACAGAAACATGATCCATGTTGTCAAGTAG
Source organism: Oryza glaberrima (assembly GCF_000147395.1). Lineage (NCBI taxonomy): Eukaryota > Viridiplantae > Streptophyta > Magnoliopsida > Poales > Poaceae > Oryza > Oryza glaberrima. Next base: position 38,787,831 of record NC_068326.1, on the reverse strand, counting down.
ATCCCAAGAAATAATTGTTTATGCTGATTGCCCTCTTTCCAGAAACCAAGACAGATACCAATTAGCATCTCTTCTGAACATATTCAACGCTTCCCAAGTGTCCCATTTCCTTACTGGGGCAGCCTGAAAAGTACAAAATCCAATAATTCCTTTATAAACCATTGTATGGGTCACTACCAATAATCAGCGCAAGAACATGAACCATCTCTAAAGTGATGGAAGCGAATTGGATCTCTCAATATGATCTCTCTGTTTTCACTCTTTGATATCAGTTTCATTGTTGAGTGGCAATCACGACAAACTCTCAGATTCTTCATTACTCTTATAGGTGCTGACTGAGGCAAGTGAATCATTCCTAATGCCACAGCTAGTTTTTCACTATGGCAATTCATCAGATTTTGCTCCCTTTTAGAGATTTCAGTATCAGTGGTCGCCAACTTCTCGATCCTGGAAAGCATCTCTTCCAGTTTTGTGTATATTGCACTGCTCTCTGGATGAGACTTGTCACCAGCAACAAAAGAGTGAACTCCACACTTCAGTTCTATCCAACTCAGGCCAGGTTCTTTCTTCACACCTCGCTGTTTCATCAGATCCCTAGTTTTTGAAGCCAACGAGAGCTCCCCAGCATCCAGGTACATGTTGTAAAGAATTACATAGGACGCTGACAAAGTGGGTTCTAGTTCCATTATCCGATTCGCGACAAGTTGACCTCTCTCCAGGTCTCTATGAATTCGACATGAGGCCAGCAAAGACCGCCAAATGACTGGGTCAGCATGGAAGATTGAATTGCTTATAAAAGCCTCAGCATCAGCTAGTCTCCCAGCTCGTCCAAGGAGATCAACAACACAAGTGCAATGCTTTATGGTTGGACTCAACCCATAATCCTTATTCATAGTTTCATAATACCTGCATGAGAATGTCAAAGGAAGTGACATATGAGAAGAAAGTATAACTATTGGTAAGGAGGTTACATGCACCCCACAAACACAAAAACTTGAAAAATGCATTAACATATTGTTTCTTTTTGATAAATAAAGTTGTATTGCTAATGAAAATAATGAACTGACAAGAAACGACAATTGGCTTACCTGAGTCCCTCATCAACCAATCCTCCATGGCTACAGGCAGTAAGGACACCAAGAAAAGTGATCTCATTTGGCACCACCTTTGCATCCACCATTTCATCAAAAAAATGTAAAGCATCCCTTGCACAACCATGCTGTGCATGGCATGATATCACTGCAGACCAAGAGACAACATCGTGTGATTCCATCTCCTGAAACCTCCGAGTTGCAGCATCAACATCCCCTGATCTAGCATACATATGCACGCAAGAGTTCCCCATGACAGTGAACCGGTCAAAACCAGATTTCGTGGCAAAGCACTGGATCTGCTCACCAGCCCTTGCAACAGCTAAACTTGCGCATGCATTCATCACACTAGATATAGTAAAAAGATCCGGTTTCAATCCAGCACCTAAAGATTCATGAAACAAACTCAGAGCCTTCTCATGAAGTTCATTTTGAACACACCCAGAAACCATTGCTGTCCAGGTAACAATATCATGCTTGGGGCTGGATCTGAAGCACCTAAACCCATCTTCCATACAGCCAGAGTTGAAGTACAAGTCAATAAGCGCACTCCCGATGAAATCATCTTCCTGGAAAGTGTACTTGATCACTTGGCCATGTATTTGTTTTCCAAATTCAAGGTAACCAGCAAGGTTGCAAGCCCGTAACACACTAGAGAATGTGAACTCAGTAGGCTGCATTCCACGACTCTGCACCTCTGAATACAGAGTTAGCGCTTCACTTGCAACTTCCTTACCAATTACAGTCTCAGTACGACAAAAACCGGCAATCATAGTGTTGAACATGACCACATTGGGCTCTTGCACCGACCGAAAGAGCGCGGCAGCTTCCACTAAGGCACCTTTCTTGGCATACATGTCAATCATGGCGCTCACAAGAAACACATCAGAGTCAAGCCCAGCCTTTATAACACATCCATGAACTGCCTCAGCGATGTCCATTGTTCCATCTCCACGGCCAGAGCAACACTTGATGACACTCCCAAGAGCAAATGAATTCAGACCCATTCCACCGCGGCGCATCATAGCAAACACCCTTACCATCTCCTCGCGCGCGCCGGCGCGCACATACCCTGAGACCAACGAGTTCCAGGAGACATCATCCCTCTCCTCAGCAACGTCGAACACACGCCTCGCCTCGCCCATCTCGCCGCACTTGGAGTACATGCTGACAAGCGAATTGGAGACGAACACCCCGCTGGAGAGACCATCAAGAACGGCCAGCGCGTGCACGGCCCTGCCGGCCCTCAGGTGCCCCGCCCGCGAGCACGCGGCGAGCGCGGCCGCGTACGAGAACCGGTCGACGCCGACCCCCGCGCGCCGCGCCCGCGCGAGGGTCTCCAGAGAGAGGGGCGCGAGCCCTTCCCGGGAGTAGGCGTCGATGAGGAGGTTGAAGGAGACGGCGTTGCGGCGGGGCATTTCGTCGAGCAGGCGGCGCGCGGGGAGTGGGCCCCCGAGGCGGCAGTAGGCGGCGAGGAGGGTGTTGCGGAGGAAAAGGGAGGCGGCCGGGTGGGCGCGGGCGATGTGGGCATGGACGGCGGCGGCGTGGCGCAGCGAGGTGCAGGCGCGGAGGAGGTGGAGGTAGAAGGCGTCCAGCGACGGGAACGGCGGCGGCGGCGGCATCTCTGCTCCCGCCTCCGCACGAGAGGAGGCGCGAGTAAGTTTTTGGGTTAGGTCCTGTTCAGATTCTAATTTTTTTTTCAAACTTCCAACTTTTTCGTCACATCGAACTTTCCTACATACATACTTCCTTCCCTCTATAAAAAAAAAACTCAATCTCATACTACGATGTGACATATTATAGTATAATGAATCTGGACATACTCTATGTCCAAATTCATTGTATTAGGATGTGTCACATCATAGTACTAGATTGCCTTTTTTTGGGATGGAGAGAGTAAACTTCCAACTTTTTCATCACATCGTTTCAATTTTTTCAAACTTCTAATTTTAACGTGTAACTAAACACACCCTTAATTTTGGCGTGGATGGTACTGAAATTTTTTTAAATTAAATCCCATGTATTCTTCACGTCGTCCTTTCACTTATTTTCCTTTTCTTCTATCTTGAGCTTGATTGCCACGTTGTATTACACACTAAACAGAAATTCTCAGTAGCTTCAGTGATTACCGGAGGCCTTAGCCGCAGGCGACGAGCAGCTAATTGGCGTCCTTGCAGTGTGGTTAACACGAGGGTGCTCTTGTTAGGAAATGAAACAAAAAAATTCAAGGCTTATTAGGTCATGCTCCCTGGCTCCCTGCAACTTCCTCCGTTCAAAAAAAACACACGAATCTAGACATAAAGTATGTCCAGATTTATTCTAGTATAAGGTTAGGTTTTTTAGGATTGTAGTACGAGGTTGGTTTTTTGGACAAAGAGAATAGATTTTTACTTGTAAGTGGTTGCAATATTCAATACGTCGAAGCGAAGCTCTGGAGTCTTGCAAAGAATAAGAGACAAGGCAGCACTAGCTAATTCAGTGAGAACTGAGAAGCCCTTGTCCCACTCTCAAATGGACGCTGTTGTGTAGGACGTCCAGACATGGATGCTATTTAGGTTTTAGAGACTACTCCCTCAATCCTATAAAAAACAACTCATCTTTCCTACTCCATTTGTCTAGTAAAAAAATAAAATAGTATGATATGATACATCCTACTATTATAAATTTAGATGAATATTAGGTTTATTTTTTACACGGAAGAAGTACTTCTCAAATTACCAACACACAATTACTATTATTTTAATTCGTTGTTGGTACTTACTCCCTCTATTTTTTAATATATGATACCGTTGACTTTTTAAAATTTGTTTTATCTAAAAAATTATGTAATTATCATTTATTTTAGAGAGAATCTATTCTATACCAATAAGTTATTCGACATTGTCTTTTTCTATAATATACCAATGACTTTATCAGTTGTTCTACAATATGCCATTACGTTGGGCCTTCTTTTTAAAAATACCCTTAGAGAAATACAATAACAATTGATATATCTCACCAGAAGTTACAGAAAAATATGAAAATTTCAAAATAGAAAAGTATGGGCAAGTGTTAAAGGGTGAACATGTCTTTTTATAACAGACTTGACACCATTAAGTCATCTTAACATAGTAGGGGCAAACTGGCACTTCGTTTGAAAAAAAATAAGGGTAAAAACACAAACCATAAAAAAGAGGGGCAAAATCACAATTGTATATGAAGGTAGAGGTAAGAATACAATTACCCCATTTAAAAATTGGTTTACTTAGAGCATCTCTAGTAATAGCCCCTATTTTAAAGTACTCAAAGGTTGAATAGGGGCCACCTCTATTTCTTGAGACCCCAAATAATGACTTTTAACTCCACCAGTAACCCTCATCTATTAGCCTTTATTTCTTTTTCTCTTCTATTCTGGCATATACTACACATTTACTCCATGCTTCATATCACAATAATTCAAACAAAAATATTTCTAATACATAAAATATAGCCATATTTAAATCCACGTACCTTTTCAAACACCACAATTTGAAGTTAAAGAAATAGACTTAATTTGAAGTGTGCAAACTAATATCATCTTGGTTAATGTTCTAGATATATACATCAGTTTATGTGTGTCGCGTGCAAATCAATCCACTACTGGAGAAACCATCCTTGGTCGGTCGCCCAAAAACTACAATAGTCTTGGTTCAAATAGGAACCGGGACTAAAGATTATTTTTAGTCCTGGTTCAAAAAGTTGTCAGGTCGAATTTAGGCCCCAATTACCTTCAGTCCCGGTTGGTATAAACAACAGGGACCAAAAATAAAACCACCCCGAGCCGCGCGCATGCCAGTATCGATCTTATCCCTCCCCCTTCCTCTCTCTCCTCCCTCTCATTAAACAACTCCCTCTCAGCCTCCTCCTCAGATCTGATCCGACCTTCTCCCCTTCCCGTCTCCTCCCCCTCCCCATCTCCTCCTCCTCCTATACCCGAGCAAGCCCAGGCGGCCGAGGCCGGGCGGGACGGCGGCGGCCGGCGCGGAGGGCGCCGCTGGTGGCTGGTGGCTGTCGGTGGGCAGCGGCTGGCGGCGTGGCCGCGCGGAGGGTGGCAGGGAGCATGGTAGTGGGCGGATGGGAGGGGGCGGGAGCCGGCAGCCGGCGACGCCCTCCCCTCTGCCGGAGGGGAGGCGGCAATGGCAGCACATGTTCTTTCTTTTTTTTTCGAATTTTTGATACATTGGATCTGATAATTTGTGATTCATTGGATCTGCGATGTTTGGATATATGATGTATTTGATGTTTGGATCTGTGATGTTTTAATCTATGATGTATGTGATTTGTGATGTATTTCTTTAAGAATTTGAGATGTATTTTTTTGTGATGTGAATCTATGATTCATTGATTTGTGATGATACTTTGATTTGGGGATATGATTGGGATATATAGGGAGATTGGGAAGGAGCAACTCGATTTGGAAAGAAACAATGAAAAAAAAAAGAAAAACATGGTGATCAACTGGGACTGGCGCTGCCATCTTACTAAAGATGTATTTGTAGTCCCGGTTATTTCAACCGGGACTAGCGATCTTTAGTCCCGGATTCGTAGTCCCGGTAGGAACAGGAGGTTACCAACCGGGACTACAAACCATTTCTCCACCAGTGATCTGAACTAATGAATACTAGATGAATACCCCGCCTCGTTGTTGCGGGAAATTAAGTTACATAATATATACAAATATGATGCAATATGATTACTAAAACTAAAACAAATTGATACTTATGAATTTTGAGCCTATAAATAATTGAGATTGCATGGTGTTATGAGAGAAGAAAGAAGAGACAATTTGAACCATAGATCTCTAGTGGCTAGAAATAATTGGGGTGATGTGGCTTAATGAGAGAAGAGAGAAATAGCAATAACTACACTTAGTGGGGATGAACTATATAAGTATATGGGATTCATGTACCAACTTTAATTGTTCCGTTGACGGCTAAGCTAATATGCAAATCAATCTACAAATCAATATGAGGCAAGATAAGCGGTTTGGTCATGTACCACTGCCGCTCGATGGACAATCGATCGTGGCAAAAATTAACAACAACAAGCAATGGCGCCGCTGCCCGTGAGAGCAAGGCCAAGAAATTTCCAGAGGAGGACGTTGCCGTTCACGGCAGCCCCTCATCGGGGACGACGGGGAGGGCGATATGATGGCGGGAGCAGGGTTGGGATCGTGTGACCTCGGACTAAGCAAGCTTCAGAGGAGGGTGTATTCACGGGTGACGTCAGGGACGACAGAGCAGCGCTCCCGGCCTTGGACATTGGGGAAGGACGACGGCGGCGCAACGAGGGAACGGCAGCGCGCGCGAGAGCACCAAGAGGAAAACAGCTGGAGAATTTTCATCCACGATAAAAAAAATAAATGGGGCTGAGTCCCCAGGACTGAGGGCTCGAGGAAGGGATTCGGGTGCCTTTCTAATTTGGGAACTTTAGTAGCGGCTTTGCTGGACTTTGATTTTCTCTCTTCACCTTAAAAAATTGTTTACGAGTTTAGTATAGGTGTTTTGCTGGAGTTGTTCTCTTAGAGAATATGAAATGGTTAACAGTACAGTACAATAGAGTACAAACTAATTAATGTTCTGTACACTTACTACAAGCGAGAACAAGAATGTGGGACACCTGATACGGAAAATGTGGGACAGAAAGATTTACCTAGATAATGATAAATTAGTATAGTAGGAGTACAGTACATATGCATGCTTTGAACAAACACGTATGACACTTATTACAAATGACCGACGGCCGAGGATACTAGAGGACGATGAAATTATTACATCATCTCACACCATGCTAACTTGTTGAGGGTTTGTATGTTTTAAGAGAGCAACTCTACTTAGTTCTTAGCCTCGGTTTAGTCATTTTCGGTAAGCCATGTGTATCCCATTTGTGAAGGAAATCACGAGCAAGGGAGGCCAGTCACATCTCACGACTTCAACGTCTTCGACATTGATACGACGAATCTTTGAAACAAAATAATAAGGTAAGTTAATGATAACCAAAACATGTGCTAGATAGCTACTTCGTTTTTACACAAACATATTAATTAATCCATATAATGCCTATCTAATTACCATCTTCCTTAGGTTTTGTAAGTCTCTTACAAATCTCCACCCATACCAATTGGATGATGAGCCACTCGCCATAAAAATAAATCAAACTCCACACATAGAACCTAAGTCTCTTACAAATCTCCACCCATACCAATTGGATGATGAGCCACTCGCCATAAAAATAAATCAAACTCCACACATAGAGGACGAAGGAAAGATATCCAAAACAGTCACAAGGTGTGAGAAAGGAGAGAGATCGAGCGGAGGGAGGAGAGAGATCGAGATTAAAGAAACACACAACGGAGGGAGGAGGGAGGAGAGAGATGGAAAACTTGCATGGTATCATTGTCTTTTATAGTGACGACAGCCTCTCTCATTCTATGCAGTGTCTCTTTCAGTAGAATATCTTTATGTACTTTAAATTCACTAAATACTAAGACTATATTAGTTAAACCGTCTTATACATGAAATTTCACTCATGAAAATATTAAAAACAACAACACATTCAAGAATTAAACAATATCATGGAGGGATTAACAAGAAGAAGTGTCTTTATACTAAACTAACACCGACCTTTTTGTCCTAAAATAATTCACTAAATACTAAGACTATATTAGTTAAATCGTCTTATACATGAAATTTCACTCATGAAAATATGAAAACAACAACACATTCAAGAATTAAATAATATCATGGAGAGATTAACAAGAAGAAGTGTCTTTATACTAAAATAACGTTGACCTTTTTGTCCTAAAATAAAATAGAATTTTGGAAATTTATTTACATAAGAGGAAAAACTATGATGTCTCTCATTAAATAATTAATAAGTAGTATGTTGGGGAGTAAGAAGGTAGCTGGTTGTGGGTATGATTAGGTAAAAATTAAATGACGAGTGGTTGAGTGGGAGAAATAGTACTATAGATCCCTTTATATTGGAGGATAAAATTTGAATCACACTATCTTATATTTTAATATATAGGATGGAGAGAGTAGTGTATTGTCTACTATATATATAAAAGTCAATTAAACATTTTTTGTGAAGCAATTATTTCGAACTATTAGATTATCTTAAAAGAGAGCGATCCTAAGAGGCCACATGTCAACTTGCGAGGACACTATTTTTCAAGTTGTAATCATCTGATCTACCTTAAAGAAAACAAAATATCTCCATTAAATACTCTCTAGAGTTTCCTAAGCCAACACATGTCAACTGGTGAACCCATTATTTTTAACCATTAGATTTGTCAACTGGTGGCACAAACTGATCGCTTCTGCTACTCCTCTGGTGAAGTGTTCTATGTTGTCTGCCTCTGAGGCAAACGGCAAACTTTGCCTCGGTGGCGAATGCTAGGAAGGATGGAGGAGCCCGCCTGACACTGAAGAATATGGAAGGAAGTGAAGCAGGGGGCGAGCCGGAAGCATAAAGTTCGAGGAGGAAGAATTAAGGTGGCCTACCATGACTCCAGCACAAAGGCCTAGGCCAACCCACGAACTATCAGGACAATGGCATGTAGACTCCCGCATAAGGAAAATAACATGTATACCCCTGTGACTTTTTTTTTGGGAATTAATACATATATTTACTTTCTTTGTCCATAATTAAAAATCACTGTTGTACAACAAAGAAAATATTTCACGATATATCTACCCAATATCATTTTTATATATTAAATTCTAAGTTTGATATCGTCTATGTGATAATAAGGAATATAGACCCAAAAAAAGCATAGAGATAAAAAAAAAAGAATGTTCTTGTCGATAATTTGAAAACATCTTACCACAGAATCGATGTGAGGTTGATACTACTACTATTTATTCTTTATTGTCACACTCTCGCTCATGGTAATGGCTAATGGGTGACCGTGTGCAACAAAATTAGGGTATATTGAGATCATATTTGGTACAATTCTAGATTCAAGATTTTTGGAAGCCAGATATTCCTAGCTTTACAAATCCACGAATCTGGATATGTGATTATATATATTGATAATATTTGAATGAATCATGTTGTTGTTAATTACATTAGAACAAATATAGAATTTTCAACCAATTTAATTTAACTTATAAAATCTAAATCTGGTGTGGGTATGAGATCTAGAGTTGTGCCATACGGGATCTGAATACCCTGACAATGAGAACATAATATGTATTCTCTTATTTATTTTGTACATACAAACTATACTACAAGAACGAGAGCTATGCACTCAGCGATGACAAACTAAAGAACAAATAACAAGTATATACACATATATAGCACATACGATGACGACGGAGAGGTATATATCTCGATGGGCTAATAATATATACACACGAGACATCAACATGCAAGATGCTTAAAGGTAGCAATGCACGAATGGATGGGATGGATTAGTGGTGGTGGTGGTGGGCATGGCGGCGGTGCTTCTTGGCTTCCTTCTTCTCGTGGTGCTCGTGGAGGGCGAATCCGGCGCTGCCGACGGCGACGGCGGCGGCGATCCCTTCCTTCATCTTGTGCGACCGCGCGTGCTCCGGGTCCTTCTTCGCCTGCTTCTTCTCATGCTGCAGCACACCATGCATACAGATGCGTCAGATCATTAGCAGTGCTACTACTAATTAATTAATTAAGATCGATCATTAGCTAGCTAGAAGCTAATTAAGTACGTAGAATCAAGAACACAATGTACGTATATGTACCATGGCGTATGCTCCGGCGGCGGCGGCGCCGAGCTTGGCGATCTGCTCCATGTGCTTGTGGTGCTTCTCCTCCTTGCGATAGTCGCCGGCGTCCTTGGGCGCCGCCCCGGCTGCTGCCATCTTCTCCTCGTTCTTGTGGTGGCCGAACATCTTGTGTACGTACGTACGGGGAAATTTAGTTAGCTAATTAACCAGGAGATCAATCGATCGATATGTAGGCAGATTGATGATGCAGGTGTGGTCGATGAGATGAGATGAGATTTTGGCAGGGGTTAAGATGAGTATATATAGGAGCAGGATGGCGCGTAAATTATTAATTGCAGGAATTAGCTACTCGGCCGTACGTTAATCCGTTGAAATGATCTTCATTTGCTTACGCGGGCAGGGCAGCCGATTCGATCGACAGTGTGGATTGGTGTATTAGTTGGTTGCTTCAGAGCGAATTATCCAATAGGATCGAAGCTTACGAGGAAGGTGCATAAAAAAACATACTAGTACTAATATTGCATTAGCTTTTTTTTTTTTATCTCTATTGCCTGGACTCTTCAGGTGGATTGAAGTACGTCTGAAACATCCATCACAAAAATTGACAGGTATAACTACCTGGTTGAAAATAGCTACTGCTGGAAATTAAAGGAAATCGGCGGCTCGACGCGGTTAAGCATCCACAGAAAAAAAAAACTGATATTATTAATTAAACTGATGTATATATACAAGGGGGAAAACAAAATTGTCCCCTTTCGTTAGAATGGATATGATGGATCGATGGCTGGGCCTGGGAGATTAAAGCACGGCCACACGTACGTACAACGTATATCTGGGCCGGCTTCCTGCTGCCTTCGTATACCCCGGCCATACGTGTTACGTGTTGTGCGCACAAAATTTGCTTGATCGCGTTTCGCGTCTATACGATGATAAGCGAGCGAGAGTCAACAGAAATGCGCGTTGCTAATTCTCGTTTAATCAATCGATTGCGTGCATGGAAAATTTCAAGTTTCAAGTTAGGAGTAATTTGCAGGCCGACATGGCCGTGTTCGATCTTGCCCGCGTTAATTAGCAAACACTATATATAAGGACAAGCATGCAGGGCCTCTCCTTCCATCCAACCATCACACACACAGTTAGCATATCAGTAGTCGTTCACAGTTAGCATATCAGTGCATCATAAACTTGACCTTGGCTCGATCGTACAATCCATCACAACTAAAGATAGTGGAAATGGGGCACCACCACAAGAACGACGACAAGGCCGCGGCGGCGGCCGGCGGCGACCACCGCAAGGAGGAGAAGCACCACAAGCACATGGAGCAGCTTGCCAAGCTCGGCACCGTCGCCGCCGGAGCATACGCCATGGTACTTACCATTTTCAACTAAAGATCGATCCTAAGTGCATCCATGAATTGTACATGTTGGTGTGCTTTTGATGCATGCATCCCAATGTCAGTTTCTTAACTTGTGATTTGATGATGCGTGTGTGGGTGCAGCACGAGAAGCACAAGGCGAAGAAGGAACCGGAGAATGCGCGGTCGCACAGGGTGAAGGAGGAGATCGCCGCCACCATCGCCGCCGGCAGCGTCGGCCTCGCCGTCCACGAGCATCACAAGAAGGAAGCAAAGAAGCATGGCCATCACCATTAGCTACCTACCCTATCACTACTTACTGGACTAGCGTGTCTATTTATTTGATTATTACCATGCATGTACTCTTAGCTAGCATATCGGCTGTATTTTTGTCGACGGATACATGTACATCATCTATCTATTTTTCTTAATAATAATGTGATTTATTGTGTTACAGTTAATGCATGCGCTCATGCCATTGCGCAGGAACAGCTAAACTTTAGGCAGTAGAATCTTCTCCCGCAAAAAACAGTACTCAATGATTTAGTAGCCCTCGGAAAAATTACACACGTTGCAACAAATAAACGAGGAAAATATATACTGCAAACTACATATACAATAACATGGAAACTACCATTGGATCGAAAAATAAACGTCTAATATTCGTTCACATCATCACGAGAAAAATTTTTACACATACCCCTATTTTTCGACCCGACGATAGCTTTCAAGTTTCCACTGCATATGTGGTTTCCACCATACATTATCCCAATAAACATGCAGCACCCAAACCAAAGCCGTCACTACCATGCGGCTGTGTTTTTTCCATTCAGTTCCCAACTCACCTTCCTTGTTTTCTATGCGCACGCTTTTCAAACTTCTAAACGGTACGTTTTTTTTACAGAAATTTTTATCCGAAAGTTGCTTTAAGAAAATCATATTAATCCATTTTTTTTAAAATAGTAAATACTTAATTAATCATTAGAAAATGTGCCACTAAGCTTTGCATGGGCGGGAGGTGAGTTCCCAACCTCACCTTCCGAACACAGCCGCTTGCGTGTGCGGTAGTCTTCTTGCAAACGCGATCAAACATTAAATTGCACATCAAAACAGCGCCCACCATTGCCCACCCTTAAGAGAAGTAAACACAACATCGAACCAGCAAGGATCAAACATAAGTCGGAACTTCTTCGAACGATAACAGTATTAAGAACAAGTGTCACCACAGAATATTCAGGTTCGGAATGCAGAGTCACGAAGTTAGAACAGATAATACTGAAGAGCTACATAACCAATGCCAACAAGAGTCTGAGTAGACAACTACAGATCACAGACTAGACTCCACTGGTAATCTAGATTAACTGGAAAGCTTTTAAGCAGAGTTCTCTTCATCCCCTCAAACCAACCGCTTGAGCTCTCAGAAAGACACAAGCACAGGCAAACGATAGTGATAGTCAAGAAACAAAAGAAGTTTTACCTGCCAGGAACGCAATGTCAGGAGTTCTACCTGCGCCTCGGGGAAGGTGAGCTGCTGCTCCGGCTGTCGCTAGAGATGCTTCTTCCTCTACGATGCCTGAAAAACATTTGCGTATTTTACACTAGAATATCTAGACAACGCAAATTGCATGAGAATAAATGCAAAACATTAGGTGACATGTTACCTTGGGGGGGTGCGGCTCCTTGATACCCTTCTTGGTCCCTATTCAAGGAAAAAACATATTAGCATATAACCACATTCTATGATCAGAATATATTAAATAATTGCACAACCAAGAGCAGAAGCAAACATCAGAGGATACTCCCTCCGTCCCAAATAAGGTTATCATTATTTGAATGAAAGTCAATCTTTGTAACTTTTGAATAATAGTTAAGCTACCAAAATATATGCTTCGTGTCACGCATGTGATATCATTAGATTCGTATTTGATAGTACTTTTATGTGATTTTAATTTTGTAGTAGTTTATAATATACTATAAACAAAATTAATGGTCAAAGCTCTACGCTGAAGACTGTAAAAAACTTATACGCCTTATAGTTTGAGACAGAGGGAGCAGACATTCTCTATACAAGTCTACGAATAACACAGCAGGTTCAGCATTTACCTTTCTTGGAGGACTGGGTGATCGAGAATACGATGAATCAGACCTTCCACGCCTCAATGGAGGTCCTCGCCTGCTGCCGGAGAGAATTAGAATACAGTATCAAAGAGACGTCTATTGAAGATTTTAGAGGCAGTATGCACACATGTATGCGAGTGAATTTTATTACCTTCGAGGAGAAATTGATCTGGAACGTGAATGAGGGGGACGACGAGGCGGGGGAGAACGGCTATGACGACGTGGAGGTGGTAGCCTTCTTCCAGGAGGGCTTCTTGGCCGCCTTGGGGGTGGTGGTGGTGACCTGGAGAAAAGAAAAAAAATATAACAATGGTTACAGTTGGAAATGAGAAGGGCACACACTTTTCAGACAAAACAGAAATAACAGATCCAACACATAATATGGGTGAAACAAGTGAAGGAACATGCACATGTAAGTTTTAATTTATATAGTGTATTATATTACTGGATGAGACAGGCCGATTACATAAAGCATATTCACAATAGCCAAGATTAAAGTGACTCACCGCCGTCTAATGGGCCCAGGGGAGCGTCTGCGTGGTGATGGGCTTCCACGAAGCCTCCTAGGTGAAGGACTGTTGTTGTGAGAATAGTGTCAGGAATTCCAGTCACAATACCCAAGATATATATGAAAGAAATCGAGACATTGCTCACCGCATTGGTGATCTACGCCTTCTAGGTGGTGGAGAGGGAGAACGCCTTCTCACTGGAGATCCTGGTCTCCGACGAGGAGGTGTGTCGCCACGCCTGACAGGCGAAGCATCTGCTCGACGACGAATAGGTGGAGAATCAGGACGACGCCTAGGAGATGGATCAGGTTGCCGCCTGGGAGATTCAACCCTTCGGTTTGGAGGAGTTCTTTTGCGTGGAGGTGAAGCTGGATTCCTTCGTGGGGATGCTGTTGACAAGGTGGTATGTTATTAAATCATCGAAACTAATAACATGGACCCGCAAACTTAAATCTAGATTGAGCAAAAGCAACAATCAGAAGATAGAAGTGCCTACGAAAGAACCAGAATACCAAGCTACTAATACCATCCATCTGACAAAATCACACTGTGCTTTAGAAGCTTACGTTCCCTGCGCTGCTGCACATCCTTTTCAGCACTAGGAGCGCCTTTCTCATTATGAGGAACATCTCTTTTTGGGGGAGGGGGAGGCGCCTTCATTGGTGAAGAAGCCCTTTGCCGTGGTGCAAGTGTGAATCTCAACTTCACAACATTCCCATCAATTTGACCCTGCACATGTTTCAGCTTTGAAGTCAGTGATCACTTGTTTATCAAACAAACCAAACAAAAACACAGGGCAGAAAACATACGCCGTCCATGTAAAGAAGAGCTTTCTCAGCATCAGTTCTCTTCTTGAACTCAATATATCCATACCCACGAGGAAGGTTGACCTAAATAAGAACACGATGAGTATTGATGCCAACAGGAGGTTCCTCCGGTAATGTGAATGAAATGCAACCCATTAACTTACCATTCGATCCATGGATAGCTCCACGTTAACCACTTCACCAAAGTTTCCTGAAAGACAAAGGCTAGTCAGCCAAATATTTCTGGTGGTGTTCATACAGAATAACTGAAAAACGAAGCGATGCTATCATGCTTTGTTTCTGCAAACAGCCAACCATGACATCATGCAGCAGTACTTGTAATGGTTATAGTGAAAATAGATCTCTAATTATCATGGGGTTACTAGGAGTTCAACTGTGGTTGTCAACCTGCAGCCCAAGGATGATTTGCTGGTCCAGGAGGGGCATAATGCTATGCACAATGAACCAAGCAGCACAAACTACCGAAATGAGGCGGATCTGATGCAAAGCTAACAAGGCATCCAGCACAACCAGTGCATAGCAATAAGCACAGAGAGGACAGCATCCAGGAGAAAGTGTAGTGTGCCTAGGGGCTAGGAGTAATAACTGAAATTTATAGTTTAGATTAACTATTTGCATGTTTTACCAGGACATGGAATCAAGAGTAGACTCAATATATAGCAAGATTGCAAGAAAAACACCAATACGAATCTACCAGCAAAAAGGCCAGTGTGATTAGCACTTGACCAACCTTACAACTGGATACTCTCTCAATGCAGGGTTCAGGTAAAAAACATAAACCACAGAGCATACATTAGATATTTAAACACACACAAAATGCACAATGCCAACAGTTCTAACAGAGTTTGTAAGGACATGAGCTAGCTTATCTCAGTTAACTATCAGAAAAGGAAAATATTTTCAATGCAAAGATAAAATTAAATTTGCCCTCAAATGCAGAGTAATAGTATCCAGCTCCCAACAAGAAATCACATTGACACTAAACTTCCAGTAGGAATTATTCACATGAAAATCTAAGGACAAACTCACCGAATATCTCTTTCAAATGAGCTTCATTAACATTCCTGGACAAATGATCAATGTGGAGAACAACTGATTCAGGAGCAGGAGATGCTTTCCTGAAAAAATAAATAACCACTATTCAATATTGTAGGATGGAGAGGACAAGAGAACAGCGCATGTTGTAATGTTGTTGGTTTCAGAATAAGGCATAATTTTTTTAGCAAAATAAAAAAGAGGGACCATAAATCACAATTGAAACATGACGAGCAAATAGCAACATAGAAGCCAAATAACAAAAAGTATCAGAAGCTACAGCTATTTGTAATTTGTTAACCAAGGAGTTCAAAGCTCGAAACACGATAGATATTACGACGAAAAAATATTGATGCCCAACAATTAATATTATATGCATACTATTATAGTTGTTTCTGAATAAATACTTCAAGTCAGATAAAACATTAGCAAGCTCAAACTTCAAACAGCATGTCTATAAACATATAAGCATTAAAGCAGTGTATAACTGAACCTAGGAGGTGAAGCCTTTTTAGGTGGTGGTGGTGATGGTGAACGCCCTTTCTTTGATGGCGATCCTCTCTTAGCAGGGGATGAAGGAGATCGACCTCTCCGTGCCCCAGGTGAGCTGCACATATAATATCACCCATATGTAAGTGAGGGAGAACAAAGATGAAAAGCAAATTAAATTGAAAACCACCAATGATCCAGGTTAATGAAAGCAGAAAGCATGAAGGGTACTCAAGTATCTTAGTGCACACTCTAATGGAATCAAAGTAACAACAATGAAAGGAAATGAAAGCAGAAACAAGAACAAAAAACATGAGGCGAAATGAATTCACATACAAGGAGATAAGTTTCAGAAAGATAAGTTTCCTATGTAACCTATGTATTATAGAGCAAGTCTACTGCAGGGGGTACAAGACTGTACTGTCATTCATTGTAATAAAACATTCCCTCAGTTACATAGTGGTTGCTCGTAGTCTTCGGAGACACGGTTTCGTGATGTTTGGACATGATGGAAATCAAGACTAAGCCAATCTTAAATGGTTAAACTACGCCTATACTGTTTGACGCATACGCAACAGAATAAATACCTCTAATCCTCTATGTACATACACATATTGCAATATGTACCTAGAAAAATTGGGTCTAAACAATGTCCAATACCATCTTCAACTGCCTAAACAGGTCTAAGGAATAACTAACTACCAAAGCTACTATTGAGCTCCTGTTGTTTTTACAAAAGATATGCAGAAATTACTAAATCTAACACAATGCTAAAAACTAAAAAAAAACACTATCGTACTTGACGGCACCATCGATTGCGCAGAACAAAAATCCAAACCTAAAACACCCCCAGACCGAGAGCGGCAGCGTGCATTCGCAGCTCTGAACAAAGCACGCCCAGAATACAAATCTAAAGACGTAAGCAGATGGCATCGCGGGGGGGAGGCGGGGGGTCTCACCTGGCCTTGGCAGCGGGTGGGGAGCGGCTCCGTGAAGGGGACGACGACGACGAGAAGGAGCGGGAGCGGGAGCGCGACCGGGAGGAGCCGGAGCCCGAGGAGGCGGAGCGGGACGGCGAGCGAGAGGAGGATCCCGAGGAGGAGCGCGAGGCGGAGCGGCCGCGGCGCGGCTTCGCCATCGTCTCCGGCGGCGGAGGCGACCGATGGGCGGGTTTGGGGGCTAGGGTTTTGGTCGGGGGTCGTCCGAGGGAGGGGAGATAGCCAGATGGCTGATGCGTTGTTTATCAACTCGGGCCCAAGCTTCTACTGGGCCCACCTGCAGCAACTCAAGAAAGTTCGTGGGCGTATTTGCTTTTCGCTTGGATTTTTGTAGGGACCTGCTTAGAAAAAGTTCGCGAGGTTGAATTTTGCGCAAATTTTACAAAGGGCCTGTTTAATTCCTTGGCAAAAATTTTCACCCTGTCATATTTTGAATATTTAGACACATGTATAGAGTATTAAATATAAACGAAAAAAATAACTAATTACACAGATTGCGTGTAAATTGCTAGACGAATCTTTTAAACTTAATTGCTCCATGATTTGACAATGTGGTGTTATAGTAAACATTTGCTAATGACGGATTAATTAGGCTTAATAAATTCATCTCGCAGCTTATAGGCGGAATATGTAATTTGTTTAAATACAGGCAAAGTTTAGCAGACAATCTTGGAAAAAGAATCTCATATTCCTAACTGAATGTGCTCACTTTTGAAAAACAAATAAGCAACGTTTTAGAATCGCATGTTCTTAACCTACGTCTACTCCATTAAATAAACAGATCTATTAATTGTAGGCATTGCCGATACATTACACTTCTGTAAAGTATGACAACGCGGTAAGTCTGATTTGAATTTTTGAACTTAGAAAATATACCTTTTCATTTTGGCTAAATAAATTGGGTACAACACACACATTCTTGATTCTTGTCGACCTGGAGCTAAGGAAGATCACTTGCTAGTAGAGTAGTAGACGCCAATGTTTGATCAGAATATACAATTGCTGGCATCGTTAACTTTCAATTCAGAAGTAAAGCCATCTTTCTTTCTTCAGTTTCTACAGACACTATCAAAGTACATAATACGGTGAAATTATACACATTTCAAAAACACTCCATGAATCATGATCTTACTCTGCCTTCATTTTCTCACTTATGAGCTAACACCTTTCAAAAATCTTGTAGAGTTTCTCCAAGGAAGCAACCTGCATAATAAGTTCAAAATCAAACTCAGAAATTAGCAGATGTTATCAACTTATCATCAGTAATTGTGATTCGTAATTCTACTTGTTAGAACATATATTCATTTCATTTCTTTTTATGTTTTAAGTTGCCTACAGAAAACTAGATGATCTTTTTAAAGTACCGTTACAAGTATGTGGCCTGGACTTCAAGACATTGCTGCTTCTAAAGTATCATTTTTCTGTTTGTGCAGCTAAAATTTAAATATTTTCCAATTTAATTTCTACTCCCTCCATCCAAGGTAGGCATATTTTGGGATGGAGGGAGTATCAAATAATTCACAACACCATTAGGTTTTTGAACAATATAATGCCAATGCTTGGAACAGTAAGCATAAAATTGTAGAAGCATGATAAGAAAATTAGGATGCCAAAATGAGCTTTTAATTTTAAAAGTAAAGTTTCAGTGGTTAAGCCATATCTATTTTAATTCAAAAAATAGAAGCACATATGTTTACTAAAGATCAGAAGGAACCTGCACAAACGTTCCATCTGTTGCCATTGACTTCGGGGGCTTGAGGAAAAGTCGCATGGATGGAAACAAGACATGCTGAATGGTCCACTCACGTTGGGCCCATGCTACTTCTGCTTCCGCAAGTAGTTCTTGATCAACGTCATTTTCATCTGTAGTGCAGTTGGTATTTAGAACCACTAGCAGTTAACTTTGAATCAAAAACACATAAACTCAATGCTACAATTGACCATGAATATCTAGCTGTAGCATCACATGCAATGGAATCTTGTTAGATATGTTGTCAAATCCCATGCCATGCTATCTGACTGGGGGAAAATCCGTGTGCAGTTTGTCTACTAAGGTTACAGTTTGGCATATCTGTTCCGTACACACTTCAATGGTTCTAAAATACAAATATCAAGTATGCAAAGAGCTCACCTGATATTAGATCATTCTCAGCATGTTCATCAGCCGTTGAATCTCTATTTTTCTTGTATAAATGAATGCCATTCCCAGATGGATTTGGAAGGATTGGAGGATGAAGTGCATAGAAGTTTCCTACAGCAGCAGCTACTGTTCTGAAGCACTCTTTCTCATCATCCCAAGTAACCTGTTATATGACAGTAATTACAATTAACAATAAATAAAGATAGCCAGAATTGAAGGAACTAGTGTAGTCAAGCAAAATATTTCATGAACAAACACCTCTGGAGACTGAAATTAAGAGAGAAATAAGAATGGTATAACCTAAGAAAAAAGAGTTACTTCTGGATTCAATAGGTAGTTAGAAACCATGTCCAAATTTAAATTAGTGAAAGAAGAAACCTACATCATTTCCTAACGCCAACACAAATTCTGGAAGACGGTCCATATCAGGGGTGTACTGGTCCAGTACAACAGGAAGTCTTGTCAATTTGCCATCTTGATCAATGTGAATAGAAAAGTACTCATTAATCATCTCAGCATTTTCTTTTAGTATCTCAGTGTTTACCTGCAAACAAATAAATAATACATCATTAAATTATGTTGACTGCACCAAAAGTCCAAAGTAAAAACAGCGTGCAGATGGACAAAACAAAATTCGTCACAAGACTAACAAAACCTCAAGCAGTTGAGAAAATAGCTTACTTCTGCAATCTCCAGTTTCTCATCATCCTTTTCATCACTCATCAATTCATCGTCTTTCAGTGCCATCACCAGCAACTCCTGAAGTGGAGCTGGTTCACTGAGCTGAATAGCATTGAAGTTCCCAAAACGGCACAAAGCTTGCTGGTACATAAGTTCTTTACTGCATAACAGTGAATATACATAAGAAAAAAATACCAGAGTGGTTTACCACAGGGACAAAATTAATGCAATAGAGGTCGGTAGTTGCGAGAGGGCAGTTGTATATGATATGCATTAGACAGCAGTTTGATTATGGTGCGCTGAATAAAACTGTGATTCTGGTCATGTCAGATATTCTAAATTTATATGACAGAAAAGGCATAGAACACTAGTCAAAATGGAAATGGTGAAAATCAATGCACTGTTAAATTTACCTAATATTTACCACATTTACAAGGTATAAGCGGGTATTGTGTTGTATCAAAGCAAAGGCTTCATCGGCAAGTCCAACATATGTGCAGTTCTTGACAATGTCCAAAAGGCCTGAAGAAAAAATAAATAATTAGTCTAGAACAATGGAGGCAGGCACTGCAACAGGCACCGGGGAGTAAGATGAGCTTACCAGGATGGAAGCTAGAATCTATTTCCACAAGGAGCTCATGACGGCTTGACAAATCACCAGCATCTTTTTGGTTTCTCCTTGATCTTACAACATTTCTTGGAGAACATTGTACAAGTAGAACAGGACAAACCCAGTGAAAATCAATGAATTAAGATAATCCTTCTCACATCTTTAAATGGATTGTCTGAATTTTAGCAACCAATGTAATAAATAAATAAATTTCCAGCACTTCCAACTAAACCAGAGTAATGTAATCACCAAATTCCTCACATGAGGATGCATAGTGCACGTAAATAATTTCAGGTTCAGGGAACACAAATATAACTGAACAGAACAGAGAATATGAAAACGGTGAACAGTTAATAGCTTGCTAACAAAGCCCATACCTTACAGATACAAGATCAAATTTCTTTTCAAGATTTGAAGATTGCCCGTGCCAGTAGGTGTGCAATCTTCCAGATGGATTGCGTGGATCTGTTCTGACCATTTGGCTCACAGGAATTTTTTGAGATTTTGTTCCTGCAGTAAGAGATGGCTGGGTAAGGAGGCAAACTACTAATAACTTCATAGTTGAATATCCACCGTAAACTAATGTGCTAGTAGCACATGCCATATTTTTTACAAATTACAACGCTGTAGCTCAAAAAGGAATTGATCTAAAAGTATTTTACCCAATATAATAAATGTTGAATAGATCTTACATACCAGAACCCATACTGGCCTCAGAAACCTTATCCTTTTGTGGGTTAGCTTGAGCAATCCCTGATAAGTTTAATGCCTGCAATGTACATGGAGCAGCATTGATGGGGACAAAGTTCGCATCATCATGAAAAATGCATTTGTAAATATTTTTGATGATGAAGGTAAAGTTTATCTGCAATTCAATAATTGGAACTTAATGCCACAAGTTGATAATAAGCAAGTAATGTTTTTATTTCAAAGTATATTGTACTGGAGTTACATATATTAAAGATTATAAAATCCAGTATGCATGCATACAAACACCACTGGCACACCAGACACCATTTCACGAACACAAGGGAAGCTTTATTCAATCTAAGCTTTTCTTTTTCATAGAGGACCATCTAGTGACAGATCCTTTTCTTACGCGAAAGTTTTGATGAAAATTAGCATGAATTTCACTATTCCAGCATAGTACTTGCAAGTATTTAGGAATGTTTATAAGTTAACGCAGTCATGCAGCTTGGAAGATTGCAACAGATACATTGTCCCCGAAAATAATGACCAGTCACACAATGAAAACTAAACAAACATACAGAACGAAAGTAACCCACAAGAAAACTTAACAGTTTATCACCCACAATAGCCTCATCATACTGATTTGGGTAGTACAAATGCATTGAAGGGAAATAAATGATGTATGCAATACAAATGCAGATATATAGTGTAAAATAAACCTGAAGTACCTGAGTTTGGAATATCCTGGTTGTATTAGAATTCATCAGTTTTTCCTCAATAGCATTTCTTATTGTTTCAATAATACGCTCTTGATTCAAAAGGCTAACCTGCAAGACAAAAGGGATCACCAAAAAGGCAATTTAGTGTTCTCTTAGTGGAAAATTGCAGTGCTCAAAATCTGAAAGAATAATTAGAAGTGTCCTCTTGAAAAATTCTTCCAAGGATGTGGGTCACAATATACCTCTTTCTTGGTTGGGTGTATATTAACATCCACGTGTTCTGATGGAAGATGTATGGACATGTATATGAAAGGTTTGGATGCTTGAGGCAATGTTGCAGAGTACACGAATTCAATAGCTCTTTTCAAAGCAGTACAGTCTACAAGCCTATCTGAAACATATATATGAAGACAATTAATTGCTAAACCACAGAAACATATGTGACCGTAAAGAAGAGCTGTAAACTATGGTTAACCATAGATTTTGGGGGATTTATGCAGTTTCATATCAATGGGTATATAGATTTATTCCCTAGAAATTAACCACTTTTGACAATAATAACTCAGTTAAATGAACAGAAGCCAACCAACTTGCCAAACCTAACCACAAGCATTATCTACATGGGAAGTAGTGCACATAAGTTCTTATGTTTATATTAAACCATTAGCATCTAGAGTTTCACACATTCCAGTGAATGGAAACTATCTTTTGTACCATTTATGAAAAGAATCATTGTAATCTTCTTTGCCACATAATTTGCATTTGAGATGTAACCATCCATCTTGAAGATTGAATCTGCAGCATCCTCATCTGAAACCTTTATTTCTATGAGATCACGAACGACAGAAGCCCCATAGACACTCCTGATAGCATCTAACCTTGAGGATGTACTTGCACTATGAACATCTGCTCTATTGGCTCCATGCTGTGACATAATGGGAGGAAAATGTCAACCTCTTCAAGTCGATGAGATAACACAAGACACCATATTCACCTTTCTGCAAGAGAAGGTAACGTTGATGTGATGGACTGCAAACCGACTGATGAAGTCTACGATCTTGGGGTAGTCATCATTGGAGTTCTGCAATGTTTTCTTGCGGGCTACCATGTTGTAAAATAGATTTTCAACCTGCAGAGAACCTTCTGTTGGTTACACAGAACAATACATTTCCAACTAATACAGCAAAAATTTACTTCATGCAAACTCAGTCGACTGACCATGACTTGAGTTCCTTTCACCGCAGCGCAAGGCTTAGGCTCATTCTCCATTACACCATCTCTGTAAGAAACCCTGGTACAAAATATGATATCACTCAATTAAAAACAACTTTAGCTTCGCGCACAAAAGTCCGAATCTGTTCAATGACTGACCTGTAGCCGTGCAATTGGCCTTCTGTTATCGTTGTCACGGTAACATGGCCAACATAAGTCATACTAGCCAAAGCCTCCCCTCTGAACCCCATCGATTTTATGGTCTGCAGATCCTCGTATGCAGATAACTTTGAGGTAGTATGCCTTTCGCACAATATTGCCAAATCCTCAAACTGTCAAATAAACAAAATTAGCTAAAACCATTCCTACCATTAGCGACATTGATTAGGGTTTAGGAGATGGAGAGTTGGGCGGTGAGGGTTTAAGAGATTGGGGGGATTGGTTTGGAAGTGTACCCTGATGCCATGGCCGTCATCGGAGACCTGGATGAGCTTGAGGCCACCGTCCTTCACCGCAACGGAGACGCTGGAGGCGCCAGCGTCGAGGCTGTTCTCGATGAGCTCCTTCACCGCCGACGACGGCCGCTGGATCACCTCCCCCGCCGCGATGCGGTTCACCACCGACTCCTCCAACCTCCGGATGCGGGGCGGCTCCCCGGCGCACCCACCTCCGCGCGGCGAAGGCTCGTCCATGCCCCGCCCTGCTCGATCTCTCGTCACGGCGGTTGGCCGGCGGCGAGGCGAGGGCAGCGATGTGGTCGGGACTCACTCGCTCGAGCGGAGGAGAGGAGACTGCAAAATGTGAAGAGGGACAATTCTAGGAAGTAAATTGTAAATGTTACACTATAGTACTCCTTCAATTTTTGTTTGTATTGTTTGGCCACTTGTCTTATTTAAAAATTTATGTAAATATAAAAAAGTAAAATTTGTGCTTAAAGTACTTTAAATAATAAAGAAATTCACAAGAAAAATAAATAATAATTCTTAATTTTTTTTAAATAATACGAGTGGTTAAACAGTACAGGAAAAAAATCAAAATCTCTTATATTGGGATTGGGATGGAGGGAGTACTTCCCAATTTTCTCCCCTTCAACAAAAGGGTACAAGGTAAAAAGAAATAGTAATATATTCAGGGGGTTTTGTGCATAATGTCGAATTACCTGCATCTTGTCCGTTGGTTCTTCCATCCAACGGCTGGTGTCCGCTCCGAGCTCCCGACCACCGGAGTCGCTTCACTATCAGAGCGGCGGCGGCGGCGGCGAGCCCTCTTCTTCCCGGCAACCGCGGCGGCGGAGACGAGCGCGACGCGGCGATTCCCCCCAATTGCTCCTCCCGCTTCCGCTCCATCTGGACGGGTAAGCAACTCGAATCCCCACGATCTCGCTTCAGTCCGCGTCCATGGCAAATCAGGCGCTGATTCCGTCTCCCCGAACTCAGCCGCCCGGCTCTATGATGCGCGCTCTTCCTCTGCGTGATCTACAGGCTCGTACTACCGATGCGCCGTTGATTTCTGCAGGGCGCAGGTAGGTAGGCCGGAGACGAACGCCTTTGATTTCTCGCATCGCATCGCAGCTTAGTAGCGAGCTCACTGTGTTTCATCGGTTAGCACTTGAGGTTGTTTAGATCGGCCTGCGGCGCGAGCTCGGGAGCTGGATACATGGAGAAAGCGAGGTTGAGAGCTTTCCAGAGGGAGCAAGCCACGGCCAAGACATGTATGGTCTCCAGGTATCTTGCATTGCGTCTGGCTTCCTAGCAGTTTGGCTTAGGTTGAGTAAAATTTCACAGCGTGGGTTGTTGATTTCTATTGTTACAAGCAAGCAATTCTGTGCAGCTTTGCGACGGATTTTCTCGAGATAAGGGCCAAAGAGCCGTCTGTTCATGTTCTGGTTATTCCCGGAAATCCAGGTTAGTGGCACACTGAAGATCGGTGAGAATTGATGTGTTGCATTGCTCATGAAAGAGTATTGAGGTCATTGGAGAATCCTGTTGCTGTTTGGCAGGTATCGTTGCATTCTACAAGGACTTTGTTGAAGAGCTCTATGAGAACCTCGGTGGGCAAGCATCTATTACAGGTAAGTGTGGTGTAATCTATGCATTTCTTGTATGGACTATCTATGTGGCTTGCTGCTTGCTGATAAATTTTCACTATGCAGCGATTGGGCATATTTCACATAGCAAAAAGGTAATGTATAGCTTTGCTTTACCTGTTTACCTCAAGTTGCAGCTGATTTTCACAAAATTCATAACAGGATGCAGAGCGTGGACGATTGTTTTCGTTGCATGAACAAATTGATCACAAGGTATGGTATGGTATGATTTCATATTATATATTTCCGACTAAAACTGTGGTTTTGCATATCCAACTTTTGGTCAACCATACATCCGAACAAAAGAAAGAACACAACACCTCAGAGTCCCCCAAAGGCCCAGACCTCCAATCATGTTGAAAGCATCCTTATTCCACTCTCTCTTCCCTTACTCAAATTGTTCTGGAAATGATTTATGTTCTTTTATCTGTGTGGTTGCTGCTGTAACAACCCCCCCCCCCCCCCCCCCAACCAACCCTCCCTCCCCAATCCCCTCATCACCCCTGAGAAAGACACGTCTTTCTGGTTTAATCCATTTACATGCATGCAGGTCGATTTCATTGAGCAAGAATTTCAACATTCGGAACAATCATTAGTTCTGGTATGCCTTGCCTTCACTACCACAAGCCTTCTTTGGTTAAAGTTATGTTTTTATTTGGGTGCTGTCTGGATATTCAAGTACTTTTAGTATATACCATTATACATATCTACATACGATTTAAAGTTTAAATATTGTGATTATAATTGACCTTTAGAAAAGGACAAGCCTCTGGTTCAAATATCTTCAGAATATGATGAGATTTGTGAAATCCAAAAGTTTTCTGTAGTACAAAATTTTATCGTTATTCCACTACTTGATTGCCTAGTCCAAGTTCATTAGTCTAGGATCGATTTTTTTTTTATGAATTTTGCTTTCACATGCACAATTCATCTTGGTTCTTTTGTGTATTTTGACATCACATCATTATATCTCCATTCATCACTGTAATGAGAAAATATTGCTCTGAGATCACGATAGTATTGTTATCTGTCCAAGTATGTGTGCTCAATACTTGAAAACCGTGTCCAAATTATTTTTCTGTATGAAGCCATTCACCTTGATTATTTCATCTTACTAATGAAGGTTGGTCATTCAATTGGTGCCTACATATGCCTGGAAATCTTCAAAAGACTTCAGAAGAAGGTATGGATACCTGTCCAAGTCGGACAATTCTTTACCGCAATGTGTTATTGCTTCACTTTCTGTGTTCGTTTCTCCTGGACAGGTGAAACTTTGTGTAGGACTCTATCCATTTTTAACACTCAACAAGAAGTCCATGAAGCAATCAGCTATTGGATATATTGCAAGGTACTGAAATGCTCTGGATAGTGATGAAGTTGTTTACAATTGTCAATATAGTCATATCCTGATAGGCTAAATATAGTCAGAAAATCAAGTGGTGCGACATATGGGAAGGCCAAACTTAAAGTTTGCCTGCATTTTCATTATTTATTGACAAATGCAACATATGAGACCATACATTATAAGTTGCTAAACAAAGTCTTTCAATAGGTATTCAATTAGTGTTGTTCATCTTTTGAGTGTTGTTTTGGACTTTTGGCATGAGTTCCCAAGGGCAAAGATTATATTATCTAGTCCCCAGTTGACTTTCATTTTGCTTACATGGGTTTTCTCAACTGGGCATGGCAGGTCATCTCTCCTAAGTAAAGGGGTTAGCTCATTTGTTTCTTTTATCGGATCACTCCAAGCTTCAGTAACTATGGGCATCGTGAGAAGGTTACTTGGACCTTCATGGTCTGTAACGGCTGTCGAAGCTACATGCGGCCATCTCTTATGGGTGAGTTCTGAGCTTCACCATCCCACTAAGAGAGATGTCTTATATGTTTCTACTATCTGAAAATGTCTGAGACATTACTTCTTTATGGCAAATTGTGCAGTACCATACGATGCGTAATGTTCTCTTCATGGCAATGACAGAGTTCACGAAGGTGGTTTTTTTTCCCCCACAATGTTGGCATTACTATTTAAAAGCACAAGAGTATACTCAGTAGAGTAGACAACTTTACAACTAACATGGAGCCATTCTCCGTTTTACCTGTCTAGCTTTTCTTAACTATTTTAATGCATTCCAGCTCTCTGAAGAACCGGACTGGAATTTCATCAGTGCAAAACAGGACCAGATTGCATTTCTGTTTGGTGTGGACGATCACTGGGGTCCGCTTGCACACTTGGAAGAGGTGAACAGATCATTTGCTATTCCAAAACTGCTCTTATTATTGTACTTACGATCCTGACCATCTTGCTTATGTTAACTTGTCGCTCCGAGAATTGACAGATCTCAAAGCGTGCTCCTGGGGTTGCCTTGTCTGTCGAAACTGAAGGACATACACACGGCTATTGCTGCACGGAAGCTGGATCGTTTTGGGCTGCAGACTACGTGGCTAATTTGATTAAAACTAAATTCTGATTGGAAATTCAAGATGAAAATTGTACCGTAGTCAGACTCAGTATTTTTATCCTCCAAAGGGAGATAGTAAGAATAATGAAATAAACCGGTTGGATCAACCTCATCAATCACAAATTCACAATCGTCGTTTGGCCTGGCAACCGCACCCCGTGATTTGTCATTGATTTTTGTCTAATTGTTATTGGGGAAAAAAATCCTGAATTCCATGCAAAGTTTTTCTAGGAAATTTTGGAAACAATAGTCATCTAAGCTTGTCAGATTCATTGCAGATTTGCAGGCAACATAAATAGCTGCAAAGGGATGGATGGTACAACAAATTATCTCACTTCATTCAACAAATTGTCATTGTGTTTGCAAACTATAATGTACACGAGAAAGACTTCAAGCTGCTAGAGCACTTACAAATGCTACGAAAATCCTACAACCTTGACCTGAGTTCTCACAGTTAGCTGCACATAAAACAGAATGATATTCTAAAATTCTTCATCGGGTGAAAACTCATCGTCGGGCG
Source organism: Oryza glaberrima (assembly GCF_000147395.1). NCBI lineage: Eukaryota > Viridiplantae > Streptophyta > Magnoliopsida > Poales > Poaceae > Oryza > Oryza glaberrima. The sequence continues at coordinate 38,759,566 of NC_068326.1, read as the reverse complement.
AATTTACTGTCAAGAGTGAGTATTTCACCCGCAGCGATATCTTGCCCCTCTCAAGATGCAGCTTTGCACCTGAAACCACCCAGTAACCTGGCAGGTCCTGCGGTCCACGCAACATCTCCGTTGTATCCACAAACCTGAGCAACTTTGGGGTCTGCACTGGAACAGGCGGGCCACCAGGGTACACCGCCGAATTGATGTTCACTTCGGCAGGGCGAGGCGCGGGCTTTAGAGCTGCTGTGGAGAAATGTGTGCTGATAAGTGTTGAGATGAGGCCTGATTTCTGACCCAGGTTTGGAGATCCATCCCACTCTGGGTTCTTGACAGAAGTGGCATTGCAGACTTTGGAGAAATGAAGGCGAAGGAAGAGTATTTTCTTGAAACCATGGCTGACTACTTCCAGCTGTGCCCCTGTGACAATGGAGGAATCATCTGAATCAACTGGTGCGGTGCAGACATGGGAGAAACGCTTCCATGAACCAATCGGTTCGTAGTATTTGCGGATCTCTGCTTCTGGAGTTTGGGGATTGTAAGTGTCGTCTTCGAGCTGAATAATCTGAGGAAGAGAGCAGAGATGCTGGAGATGGATAGCTAGTTTGTTGCTCTTCTGTCCCTCAAGAAACAACCGGAGTCCTGTAACAGGTCTTTTGCCCACATCAACCTGCACCAAATTTCAAAAATATCTCAAATGGCAAAAACAAAACCATAAACGAAAATGTAGTCGGAGAAGTATTCTTAATAAGAAAGTATAATTGTCATTGCAACAGACGGGCACACTGCTAGTTGTTAAGGCTATTGGTATCATTCGTTTCTAGTCGAGAATTTCAGTGTTCATGTTTTTTCCCTTTGAACTACCAGGTATTTTAAGTGAAAGGCTTAAGCACTACAAATCATTTTCACAAAAGGACATGATTTGACACATCAGTGGTTTTTTCTCTGCAACATGCATGCTGACTTATGGCTACTTTCCTATGGGAATAAACAACATGTTTCATTTATGTAACTATGATACAGAGAATATGAATAAAACTAAAGAAATGTCAACAAACACTGTTCAATTACGGTAATAAAAGAATTCCACATACCATGTTGGTACAAACGTATAGCTTTGGACCAATTAAATTTACTGGTAAAGATGCACTGCTTTGTCTTTTCCTCTGAGGACCCAGAGGGAGGTCACTGTAGACAGGTGCCCACTGCCTTGGAAGCTGAAACTCTAAAAACTGGTGCAATTCCTCAACTCGCGGCTTATCTGCACCAGAAAAAAAAAACGTATCACCTAACTGTTTAACATTGCTTTCAATTCTCTGGCCCAATGCCACTGTTTGCTAACTAGAATTCTTATGTTTGTGACAACGTTATGATGGTGACTTTTCCTAAAGGAAATCATATGATGGTGACCTATAACCTACAAGCTTGCAATCCAAACATTGCAGAAAATTTAGGATTACTTCAATAATTTGCAACCACTTATTTTTCTTCTTCTGAACCTCCTTAGCAGAGAATGCCTGTTTTTTAGTTGTACACTCGCACAAAACATTATCAATAACACAGCCATACAGTTGGAAGCTAATGATGTGCCACAAATTATACCAGGTGTTATTTGACACATAGGGAATGAAGCTAGTGAACGAAGATACAAAGAAGTACAATGTTATAGAGCTATTCCCCCAAAAGAACCTTCTTTACATAGAATCTCTAAACTAAACAACATGAAGTATTTTTTTCCATGGAAGAAGTCAGCTATCTTTCTGTCCTTATAAAACATAATTATTTTTCCTAACTCTAGATATTACCATAAATTATAAAAAAAGGAATAAGCAGCTGAATATACAGAAAAAAAATAGTAACACAATCACAGAAGTGCTTCATGTTAATTGTTAACTAAGAAAGGGGTAAGCAGATGAAATATGACGGATGAATCTGTACTCTAGAAGATTATGAATTCACACTTACACCGAAGGTACAGATTAATTGCATGGTTCAAAAATCCACAGCCAGGAACTCCATTCAACAGTGAAGTAATAGGTATGAAGGACATTGAGATAACATCAGGTTCTGCCTGAACAGTATTCAGCCACTCGCTATGAGAAATGATATCTTTATCCCTTCCACCTCTTCGCTTAGGCATCATTACCAACTCCTGAGGTGATCAAAACTTATAAATAAGATCATAAGACTTTATATGAACAGAGAAAAATGGTATCAACACAATGACCTATACCTCATTAGAAGAGTAAGAATTTAATGGATTGGACTCCACAAATCTCAGTCGTTGCTCTCTTGCTTCAACCTGCACAGCATGTAAAAACTTTCAATGTAAGTCTTAGAAGAGAAAAGGTTACAAAAAAAAGTGAAGGTGACCCATCACCCTTATCAAAAGGAGAAAATATATGTCTGCCAGAAAACAGTAAGATTTAAATTACAATTAACCTACACATACAGAGATGAGAATAATTACAGGTGTGATAGATCACTAGAGATGCTGTCAGAGTACAGGAAAATATAACTCAAAGAATGTTTAGAGGCTTGGTTAACACCTTATTATCTTTAGCGTATGAATCTGCCAAACTAATGTCAGAGTGCCCATTTGCATCAAGAAATCGCTGGTCTGACATCTCTTTCAATCGTTTTTGAACATCAACAGCTTGCAAGCTTGACGAGTGCTGTTGCTTTAAATAAATTACATCCTTTCCTCCCATTTTTACACCAACGACTATATGAGTCCCAAATTTTTTAATAAACCTGTAAGAGTATATTGACAAATGAGTCAGATAAGATCAGAACAATTCTGAAAAAAAAAATCAAAACATGAAAAAGAAAAGCTAACAGTATGACTTTCCTGAAGGATAAGACCACTAATTGTTTATGTTAATTCAAATCAACCATGCTTTAGGTATGAATGCAGATACAAATATGTGTCTAACCTTGCTAAGGCAGCAGGTTCCCATGTTGATGGAACAGCCTGCTTAACATGATCCTTTAGTATTATATGTGCCTTTGAGAGTGCAACAGTGTATAGTGTGATACACCAACCATCAAAAGCAAGTGATTTGGTAATAGAAGCATCTTTCTGCCAGCACCCAGTAAATTCAAACATCGCATTGAAAAATCCAGATGGAATTTTTCCAGACAATGATAGCTCCCGGTTGAATTGTTCAGACATCTGCAAAATATTTCATAACTTGAGTAACTTGGGGAAGGTTGCAAGCGTGAATATTACTTCTTACAGATGTAATCCTACTCTTCTACTTAAATCCATGACTAATAAGATCAAGATAGTAAGAGTTCACCGTGACTAATAACAATACATTTACATAGCATTGTAATACAGCATACACTAGAACTTAATGGGCATAGAAAACATACCTGCTGAAATGATAAGACGTCAGAGCGGAACCGCATACGCTCCCCTTTATCGCACTTGATTGACTTAGACACACCAGTAACCGTCAGATTACCAGGGAGCACAATATCCTGAACCTTGTCATGGTCGAGCTCAATGAGCAGCGGATCAGGCGAACCACACTGCTTGCAGTTTTTGAGACGGATATCATTAGCAATGTCGTAGCCAAGACCAATGGACCGTATTGCAGATTCTGCAACACTTTGCAGCTTTGCTTTATGCGCCATCTTTTATCATACAACGATCATAAACCCCAAACCTTGCTGATCAAGAGTTGAAAAGACAGCCAAAATTTTCCCTTTTTGCCGATGAGAACCTGCCGTAGAATCACCAAACACACAATCCTTTTGCAGTTGAAATGGTCAAGGATCAAGTATTCCTTCTTCCCCAACTGAATCAACTAGAAATGGAAGCGAAATACCACTACCTAACAATCTGGAGCCGAGTTTATCCAATAATTCCAAAGTAATTTTGCCGAATCTAAGAGGAAACAAGGGGCATCTTTGAGTTCTCTTGCTACTCTCAAACCCACATCAAACCAAAACACCAGCGGGGACAGCTAATATCGAGACACTCTGAACTGAAGTATAACCAAATCATAGGCCCGACCAGATCAAATTCCCTACAGATCTCCACGATTTTCTTTGACAAGCTACGAATTCCACCAAACCGGGTAAAGAAATTAAAGAAACGAGCTCCTAAATTCAGGACCAGCAGAAGCCGAGCAAAGGAGAAAACAAAAAAAAAATTCTCAGAAATACTCCCACGGCAGGAAGGGCCGATCAGGTCACGGATTCTCGCGCGCGGCGAGCGGCCGGATCGCGGCGGAAACCGCGGGGGAATTCGGCGAACGCGAGGGAGAAGGGGGGAGGAGAGGAGTAGGAGACGTGTAGTGGCAGGATGAGGTAATTTTGGCTCCTGACTCTTTTTTTTTTTCTTTTGCTTTCTTTTTGAAAGGCTTTTGTTGCTTCGAGTCCCTTTTGTATTTTTGGTTTGGTCAAATTTGAGGTGGTAGTTGGCAGGCAGGTCCACCTGCAACTTTTTTATTTTTGTTGACATGTGTCTCATCTCATTGTCTTTTCCTCTCATTTTATGCTTGATATTTTTTTCCCCTCTACTGAACAATCAACAGAAAACTCTGGCATTAGATCAGGGTTACCAACCACTACCCAAAGCTGGACCAGATTGTTTTTTTTTAAAAAAAAACGAAAACCGTTTGAAAATTGTTGGTTACCGATGAAATCATACCAAAATTTGCGAAAAAATTAAAATTCAATTTGATTTTTTTTCACTTTCATTGGGAAATTGAATCGCTTGTGTTTTAGAATCCGCCTCATAAGTCTGGTTTTTAGAAAACCAAACTTTTTCTCTTATAAACCTCAAGCGAGATGTGCATTAAAGAAACAATATAAACATATGTCTAAGTTATTAAACATACATGCGCACCATATCTCTATAAGTATCTCCAAAAGATTGGACCGGTGTAACTTTGGAAGGATTCTAATGGATTTAACTTATTAAATATTCATGAGAGAATTTATTCTATGCCACTGAATTTGTTCGAGTTCAACAATTTACCATCGATATTGTCTCTTTCTATAATATACCGACGACTTTATCAATTGTTCTATAATATACCATTGTTGGGCTTTTTCTAAAAATGCCCAAAATACCCTTAGAGACATACAAGATTAACAATTGATTCATCTAATTATAAGTTTCAAAAAAAATATGAAAATTTTTATGTGACCTCATTACATAAAATGGAAGTTTGTATACATGTCTCAAGTTTTTTCTGGTATATTTAGTTTTTAGAAAAATAATATTTTTATGTGGTATATGAGAGAACTTGCTCATATGAGAGATAAAAACATCTTATGTAGTGTATGAAAGATTATTTATATTAAAAACATCAATAAAAAGTATTTTATATAGCATATAACAGATAAATTATATTTTGCTAAAAAATATAAATGTAAAAAACTTCAAACTTCAAACTTTCATATTGTTTAAGGAGGCCACATAAAATTTTTCATATTTGTTTTAAATTTTTCATATTTTGGGTATTTTTGAAAAGAATATTCAGTCCAATAACATATTATAGAACAGTTGTTGGAGAAATGAACGGGACCAATAACTCATGAAAATCTTTATTTTTATTTTCATTCAACTCTTGTGGGAGAAATGAATAGAACCTCAGTGCAAGTATATGCATGTGAGGACACATGCTTATATGGTGGACTATTTTCCCTCAATCTTCCCGGTAGGCCGGTTCAAGGGTATACAAAGAGAAATCTTTTACGGCGACCGATCAGCAAGCATAATGCATGCCAACCTCTACTCTCGAGGAAAACGATGGATTTGTCGCAATGTCCTGCTAATTAATTAGGCAGTACTCACTCCCGAATTATTATTATCATTTAATTTTTTTTTAATATTTAATTTTAAAATATCATCTTTTAAAAATTTATTTTCAAATCTAAAACTTTTAGCCACCTCACCCCGCCTAATATAGCAGAACAACATGGCCACGTCATCTACAGTAGACGTGCCATCGGTTTTTTTATATCATCAAAGATTAGCGTGTCCAAAAGGTTTACATTTAGAAATAAGTTTTTGATAGTTTACTTTTAAAATTAAATATGTTTAAAAAATGGATAAAAAAATCTTATATTGTCTCTATATCTTAAAATGATTTAAGCCATTCCAGTTTCTTTCCCAGTGAAAGCCAATTCAAATTTGATTGTATATATACCGAAAAATGTACATATTAATGACACCAAATAGGTATAATATGGATATACTACATATTTCACGAAATGCTGTAACACCTGTTTGATATAATTTATTTATAAATATGGTTAGTCTGAAATGATTAATTTGATTTAAGACAAAAACTAAAATGACTTTCTTTCATTTTTTGGACGGAAGGAGCAAGTTAACAAGGGTCGATACTCGATTGACGATGAACTTTCTTTATGAAAGCAAAACAATGATCGGGTTGTTTTGATTTTTTTTTTTTTTTGACTAAAGGATTGTTTTGATTTTGCTCGACCTCGAACAGGCACTGTACACAAATTTGCATTCAGGTAAGTTTTCTCAGAATTGCGACTAATCAACATGCCACATGCCAAAAAATGCATGACCACCCGTGTCTCTCTAGCCTACGACCGCTGCAAATTGCTGGCTGAAGCCGCCTAAAATTCAGTCAGAGACTGACAGCTTACGCCGACTAATTACTTTTCTGAACGAGTCAGAACGAATCAATTAATTTCGCAGCGGCATGCAGCGATCGAACCTTCGTTTAGACAGTATTTCTCCAAGCACCGATCGAGATCAACGTATGATCCAATCGAAGATCAAGTCGTCGAATTTGCCGGATTCATGGTGAAACCGACCTTTAGGGTGTGTTTAGTACACGCAAAAATTAAAAATTTGATTGAAATCGGAATGATGTGATAAAAAAGTTGAAAGTTTGTGTGTAGAAAAGTTTTGATGTGATGAAAAAATTAGAAGTTTGAAGAAAAAATTAGGAACTAAATCAGGCCTTAGTTAATTTTGGCCCAAAAGAAGAGTCACAACTCACGAACGAAGAATAGTATGCGAAAACAAGGTGGAGAGAAGGAAAATGCTCCCAATATTTATGGTGCCTTATCATGAATTCGTGCTGATCGGAGTTGCGTTGGCATAAACATATCTGGCAAATTACGTTGTGTAAATTCTTTTAATATATTGATGCACGGCAATTATTTTATGTGCTGGCGAAAAAAATTCTTAACTGAAAATCCGTCAAAACTTTACAGTGACCTGTAGCTGTTACTTAATCTGTCATCCTCGTCCATGTAAAAAGCTATTACTCCCTCCGTCCCTAAGTATAAAGAATATTGGTTAGATGTGACACATTCTAGTACGATGAATCGACATTGAAACATATTGCTAAGCGTGGACATCATGAAGTGTCACGTCCAACCAAAATTCCTTATATTTAGGGACGGAGATAGTATTACTGTACAAGCTACCATTGCTAAGCTGCACTGTAAGCCTGTAGACATGGCGACTGTTGCTGTCGTGGTTGGCATGCTGATCCTAGTGTCGTCGGCGGCGGCCAACGGCGGTGCTGTTGGTGTTCGGCGACTCGCCGGTTGACGACGGCAACAATAACGCGCTGAGCTGCCTCGCCAAGGCCCAACTTCTTCCCCTACGGCATCGAGCAGTGGCGGATTTAGAAAATTGGTTTATTGGTGTCATAACGTGTCTATCGGTGTCATAGTATGCTAATTATGCTTAGAACATGATGTTATAGTATATAGATAAACAGTTTTGCTATAGGTATTGCCGAAAGTTATCGGTGTCACCTGATATCGATGATTATACTGTAGATCCGCCCCTGGCATCGAGTAACCGAGTTCCACCTTCTGCAACGGCAAGACCTTCGTCGACTCTCACTCTGTTACGTAATTACTGACGTTAATTCATTCGCAATTTTTCTTCTTCTTTACAAATTCGATTTGTATATCTCCTTGTAGTTCCTCTCAATGTGATTAATTTCTGTTGACATTTTGGTTGAATTTGCAGGTGATCTTCTGGGCGTCGACAGATGCAGAAAATAAAATGCACCGGTTTAATGTTAATTAATCAGTTAATCCGATTACTCATATTGACTGCAGAATTTAGCTAATCGTCTCTGCGTTTGTTGCAGGGTGAGAGATTCAGCCTGGGCCAGCAGGTGCTCAACCTGGAGAGCAACCTGGACACGATCAGGACACAGATGGAAGGTGGCTTGGAAGCAACGATTACATCAACAACTACCTCCTCACATCACTGTACGATTCAGGCTACAACTATACAGCGCGGAGGACTACTCCGATCTGCTCATCAACCACTACTCCAGGCAGACACTGGTCAGAGTGCTGCGTTCTTTTGAACACTTTCTTAACTTCTACGCTTTCGATTCCCACATACACGCTTCATTAGACGGTACATTCTTTATAAAAATACTTTATAAGAAAGTTGTTTTAAAGATTCATATTAATTTATTTTTTTATGTTTTTAGCTGATACTTAATTAATTACGTGCTTGTTTATCATTCCGTTTTGTGTGTTGGGTGGAAGGGTTTCCAACCCTGATGAACGAACGCAACCTAGTCATAAATTAATCCTCAATGAGTTACTGAAAAATTAACCCTCAAAGTGAGTTAATGATTTTCACCTTTTTGTATGCAGGCTCTGTACAGTGTTGGGTTGAGGAAGTTTCTCCTGGATGGGGTGGGCCCACTGGGCTGCCTCCCCAGCCTGAGGGCCTCCGGATTGGGCCCACAAGGTCAGTGCGTCGATCAGGTGAACCAGATGGTGGGTTTCTTCAACCAAGGGCTGAGATCTCTCGTTGATAAGCTGAACGCTGACCATCCTGATGCCATGTTCATCTACGGCAACACCTACGATGCTGTCTACGACATGATCAATAATCCTCACAAATACGGTATAAACATCACAGAAATTCAAACTTACATTTCTAGCTACGCACATGGATACATCAGAAATGCTTACATTTGGAAACGAAAAACATCTGAACTGAACATGACTGCGTTTATGGATGTTTTTTTTTTCCTTTTTTTTTGTTTATGGATTTTTTTCCTTTTTTTTTTGCAGGGTTCAGGGTGATGGACAGTGGGTGCTGTGTGCTGGGTGAGGATGGCACGTGCGAGCCGTACGCGGAGCCGTGCGAGATCTGCAGCAGCTAGCTCGCCCGTCGATCTCTAGCCTAATTCTCTCAGCTAATTAGATGATCAAACGTGCAAACTTGCATTATGAATGATGAAATATTGTGTGTATATGTATAACTAGATCTGGAAGCCTTAAGCTTAGCTTAACCCGTGCATGCATGATAAAATGTTTCTGATGAAGATCGATGTGTATAATTATAATTAAGCATATTCATGATATCTTGAAATTAAATCAGAGGGAAATTATTAGAAGTAGCTTTTCATGAATTAATGCAAGAGGTTAATCAACCGAGCTAGCTTCTATATATGATATATGAAAGTGTGCATAATTATTTGGGCTTATAGACATGATTAAGGCAGACAAGCTTGTGTGCATGAAAAGCTAAACATGCAGGATATAGGTATGCAGCGATCTGCATATGTAGAAGTTTGCCATTTAGCAGAGTTCATGTAAATGTACTGAAAGATAAGCGTACGTGGTACATTTAGCTTCTCAAAAGGAAGCTACATATAATAATCCATACAAGTCGTTATACTAATTGGAGATTTGGAGAACTCCAGAGTAATAATATGTCTGGTAATGGCTTCCATCAATTTTTCATCTGATTTCTTGGGCCTGCTTGACCTTAATTATGCATATATATAATGCATTGCTGCCTTAATTATGGGTGAAAGGGTGGATGGTGATACATAACGAGTGAGATGGAAGAAAACCAGA